>NW_007097744.1:39577-264644 GCF_000164805.1 Carlito syrichta | reverse complement strand
GGTAGCGCGTCCCTGTAGTTCCAGCTACTTGGAAGGCTGAGGTGGAAGGATCGCCGGAGCCCAGCAGGTCGAGGCTGTGGTGGCCAGGAGCGTGCCGCTGCACTCCAGTCTGGGCGACAGAGTGAGACTCCAACTCAAAAAAAAAAAAAAAATAGGGAATGATAAGAAACATCATGATATTAAGTTTAAGGTGTTTGAAGTGGTACCAAATATCCTTTAGATGCCCCTTTAATGCCCATTTTCAATCAAGCACAGTAACTGATAATTTGTTTAGAAACCTCTTTTTAATGACTAGGATAATTTTGCTTATCTTTGCTCTGTTCTTTGTACTTAGAAATGCTTCTGATTACCACAAACCCATATGACTACCCATTTGTCAGTCAAGGGGAGATCAGTGTGGCCAGCATTGATGACCAGGAAGAACTGATGGCAACAGATGTAAGTAGAACACAAGAAAATTTGTTATTATGGTGGGTCAAAGCAATGGTCATTCAGATAAATATTCAGTTTCTGGTAGAAAAAGCAGAGGAAGATTCAAGAATGAGCATGGATGTGCCCCTTGGAGTTAAATGAAAAGAGCAAGGTGTGCCCCTACATTTTATTTGCCCTTTATAGTATTCTAAGAGCTATCATTTCTGAATGTACCTAGACCATTTCTAGGGGGCAATCAACTTGCATTAGGTTCATGCCACCTCTCATAATTACAAATTCCTTACATTTCCTATCCTTGTTCTAAGTTTACTTTTTGAATCTCCAGAGTGTATGCACCTATAACTTTAATTCTAATGTTCTGTGATGGCCTTCAGTTGACCAATTTCTATATACCAAATCTAAGGTTCCTTGTCCTTCCCTCCTCTCACCACCCCATTAGTACTGTGGTTTTCTCAGTTTGGTCAACAGGTCAGGAATGGGAACATCAACCACTAATGTGTGGATTGTAATCTAACAGCTTTCCTTTTGCTTATATTGACAGAGTGCTATTGATATTTTGGGCTTTACTAATGATGAAAAGGTCTCCATTTACAAGCTCACGGGGGCTGTGATGCATTATGGGAACATGAAATTTAAGCAAAAGCAGCGTGAGGAGCAAGCAGAGCCAGATGGCACTGAAGGTATCAACTGAGTCATTCACATCATTTCATGTTTGTCTGAAAATCACATTCTTAACTTATCACCTATGATACTTTTAGGGATCATTTCTACAGTTCGTTACTAGAAAAGTTTCTCTGATCATGTAGAGCACTGGAAACCATGAGTAGGAGACAGCATTTTCTCCTGAGCATGAAGCCGACTTTTGGTGTTGCTTCAATGCAACTGCCATTTGCCATTGATGATCGTTCTTCCCTTCTTTTGCAGGGAGCAAGAGGGAGAAGATGCAGCCTGAGTGCGGGAGGGAAAAAAAGAAAGAAATAATTAAATTATGAAGTATCTGTATACCCAAATAATATACCATAGGAAGCATGGGCATTAGATAAATGTTTCCTGTAATTTCTGAATTTCCTTAGAACAAACTACCCATAATCAAGGTTTTGAACTCAGCGAAAAATTGGGCAAGAATACTGAAAAATATATACTGAAACAGTACACAAAATATTTGTAGCTTAAAAAATATTTTTAAGGAAGTGGATTTCTTTGAACCATAATAATATTGCTCTATTCTTTCTTCCTTTCAGTTGCTGACAAGGCAGCCTATCTCCAGAGTTTGAACTCTGCCGACCTCCTCAAAGCCCTCTGCTATCCCAGGGTCAAGGTTGGCAATGAGTATGTCACCAAAGGCCAGACTGTAGAGCAGGTAGGGGCATGATTCAAATTCACTGCTAGGGATGAAAGTCTTTTTATAATCCCCTAGTAACTTCAAGGGTTACATCTTGGTCTTTCAAGGTAACCAACGCAGTGGGTGCTCTGGCCAAAGCCGTCTATGAGAAGATGTTCCTGTGGATGGTCACCCGCATCAACCAACAGCTGGACACCAAGCAACCCAGGCAGTACTTCATCGGGGTCTTGGACATTGCTGGCTTTGAGATCTTTGATGTGAGTTGGTAGTGGCTGATGAGAGGATTTTACAATAAGGCAATGGAAATATCAATAAGAAGGAATTTGTGAATACTGTGACCTGTTCTTACCACTGTCAAAGTTTGTTAAGACTTAAAATAATTGGACAACTACTAATACTTTATTGTAGTGACTATTCCACTTCTATGAGTAGTAATTCACTTCGTGAGAACTCTTCAACTTGCTATGTGATCCAAAGGAAGTTATAAATTAGCTTAATGCAATGGCAGCTGGGGTTGTGGGTGGGGGGGTTCTAAAAATCCAACAAAATGAAGTTGACATAAAAATATCAAAGTAGGCTGGGCTCGGTGGCTCAGCCTGTAATTCCAGCACTTTGGGAGGCCAAGGTGAGTGGATTGCCTGATCCTGCAGGTTCAATACCAGCCTGCGCAACTTAGTGAGACCTTGTCTCTACAATAAATCAAAAATTAGCCGGGTGTGGTAGTGTGTGCCTGTAGTTCCGACTACTTGGAAGGCTGAGGCAGAAGGGTAACTGGAGTCCAGCAGGTTGATGCTGGGGTGCCTGTGAGAGCATGCCACTGCCTTCCAGCCTGGACGACAGAGTGAAACTCCAACTCAAAAAAAGAAAAAAAAAGTCAAAGTAAACCTGTGCAACAAATAATATGCTTTGACTATATGGTGGAGAAATCATTCACAAGCACTTAGAGCTAATAAGAGCTGAGAAAAAGGTTAATAATTTAGAGTCAGTATTAATAAATGCAACTAACAGTCAAGGCTCATTAGTATAACATCATGAAATAGAAATTCATATTTGATTATGAAATATATTTTTCCTGCTTATAGTTTTTGAGAAGTTTAGATTTTTCTTTCTAATTATACAAGTAAAACTTGGACATTACAGAAGATATAGAAAAGTAAGAAAAAATATTATACAAAATGCCACTGTTTGTATCTAATGTTAACATTTTGGTTTTTTTAAGTACAAGTATGTATTATCATACTGCATATAATATTTGGTATCTTGAGTTTTTTCATTTCACATTAAAGAATAATGGGGTCACAATTACTGCTCACTTGACATGCAGACCATGTGATCACCATGCAAGATAGACTCCTCTCAGCAGCTTCTTAGGGTGACAAGTTGGTTTCTGAAGGAGTCAACAGAAAACTATCAACCCAATGGAAAATGTAGAAGACAATGAGAATAAACACAAGATGATTAAGAAGGAGCTCACGGCCGGGCTCGGTGGCTCAGCCTGTAATCCCAGCGCTTTGGGAGGCCGAGGTGAGTGGATTGCCTGAGCCCATGGGTTCGAGACCCACCTGTGCAAGTTGGCGAGACCTCACCTCTACAATAAAAATCAAAAATTAGCCAGGCATGGTAGTGTGCGCCTGTAGGTCCAGCTACTTGGAAGGCTGAGGCGGAAGGACTGCCAGAGCCCAGCAGGTCAAGGCTGCAGTGGCCGGGAGCGACCACTGCACTCCAGTCTGGGTGACAGAGTGAGACTCCAACTCAAAAAAAAAAAAAGAAGGAGTTCAGGACATTTCTGAGTAAATGCAAGCACATGTAGGAAAAGAATATTAATAATAACGATAAAATTTTCTACAAAATGGCAGCAGAAAAACAGTAGATTTCACATGCTGTCAACTTCTACATTTTTCCCTTTTTATTTCAAAGGAATCTCTTCAGTCCAATGATTCTGACATCTATAATCTAAAGAATATGGATACTTTTTTTTAAAGGCGAAAAGTCCTGTAACTTAAAAAAAAACCATTCAATTTGCTTAAGAGAGAAGTGAACATATCTCTTTATTTAGTTCAACAGCCTGGAGCAGCTGTGCATCAACTTCACCAACGAGAAACTGCAACAGTTTTTCAACCACCACATGTTCGTGCTGGAGCAGGAGGAGTATAAGAAGGAAGGCATCGAGTGGACATTCATCGACTTTGGAATGGACCTGGCCGCCTGCATTGAGCTCATCGAGAAGGTCAGTATTGCATTTCAAGAATCATATTTTATGGCAACTATATTATTCATTGCATCTTATTTTAATTCTATAAACAGAGAAAAAAATCACACAGAAACACAATTTTGTGTTGTGGTCTGCTTTTTAGCCTATGGGCATCTTCTCCATCCTGGAAGAGGAGTGCATGTTCCCCAAGGCAACAGACACCTCCTTCAAGAACAAGCTGTATGAACAACATCTTGGAAAGTCCGCCAACTTCCAGAAGCCCAAGGTTGTTAAAGGCAAGGCAGAGGCTCATTTCTCCCTAATTCATTACGCTGGCACCGTGGACTACAACATTACTGGTTGGCTTGACAAGAATAAGGACCCCCTGAACGAGACCGTGGTTGGGCTGTACCAGAAGTCTTCAATGAAAACTCTGGCTAACCTCTTCTCTGGGGCTCAAACTGCTGAAGCAGGTAATGCTCAAAAGTATAACACTCGCCCTAGGTATTACAAAATGTGATGTTATATTGAGACCACAGATCTCATAGCCCTGGCAGAAGGGTTGCAGGTCAAATCTCTGGTTCCTTTAAGTACTGAGTAGATAGGCTGCCTTGTAACTATGTGTTTGTGGCTCACTCTGACCCTATTGCAGAGTCAGAGAAGAACTATCAGGCTATCAGTCAATGAAAAGCCTCAGCTTCCATGGTTCTCTCCAGCTTCTTCCTCTACATCTGTAGGATACTGAATAACTGGGAATATTTAAGGCAACACAGTAACAAACCTCTTCCTCTCAGTGCCTGCTTCTAGTGATGATATTTTGAAGTTACTGTGTCCCCAAATGTCCTAACACTGGGGGATCTGTCTCTAAATGGTAAGGCGAATACCCTTCACTTTATTTCCCAATGGAGAAAGAATCACAGAAAAGTGGATACAAAGTTAGTTGAAAAATAAAAATCATTCAGGCTCAAACAGAGAGGCCAATAGGGTGGAAAAAAGCTCCACCTGACGAGCACAAAAATTAGAAAATAGGCAAGAAGAGCTCTGCCGGCTCAAAAGTATATCTGAATGACACTTTTTGCTGTTTTTTCTCCAGAGGCAAGTGGAGGTGCCAAGAAAGGTGGTAAGAAGAAGGGCTCTTCTTTCCAGACCGTGTCTGCCCTTTTCAGAGTAAGGAAGATATCATTTTTGACATTCTCCAGTTGCTTTGGGAATTTGTTTTCTAAAGTACAAAATATTTCCATATGTCATTTGGGAAAGAATTGATAGTAACTAATTATTCTGTTGATCTAACTTTGGAGAGAGGAGATTTAAATTACTCAGAGATTATTAACTCACCTTTCATGCTAAATCAAATAATGAAGAACATTTTGTAGAAATTTGTTTTTTTTTTTGACTTGGAGTCTCACTCCGTCGCCCAGGGGGAGTACAGTGGCACGCTCACAGCCACTCCAGCGTCGACCTGCTGGGCTCCAGCGATCCTTTCGCCTCAGCCTTCTGGGACTACAGGCGCGTGCTACTATTTTTGATTTATTGTAGAGACGAGGTCTCGCCAAGTTGCCCAGGATGGTCTCGAATCTGCGGGCTCAGGCAATCTACTCGCCTTGACCTCCCAAAGTGCTGGGATTACAGGCTGAACCACCAAGCCCAGCCAGGAAAATTTTATAGAACATAATACTCTGCCATTCATAATCTAGCTGAACCATGAAAAAGGGCAATGACATATACTCAGAGAGACTAAAAGACATCAGTACTACTAATGAATTCTAGCAGCTATTCTGCAGTGAAGCTAATATAGTATCCTTGCTCTTAATCCAGTCAATTCTCAATTATAACTGGTAGAATTATTCCCTTAAAGATCATCTTTATGGCCTAAAAATTGATGAAGCTGGAAAAGGGGAGCTATACTTATGAGAAAAAACCCAAATGTGGTGCAGGCTTGCATTTCCTCACTGGAGAAGTTTAGAGTTTAGTAGGAGAAAGAGCAACAATGTAGCATGGGAAGGTGACCAGACCCTGTAAGTTCCAGTATATGACCAGGGACCAAGGTAGGAAGAAGGATGGTGCTGGTATAAACTGAAGAGAAGCACGTATCGGGCTGCTTTCTATGTGTAACACCTGGCGACTCAAGTGTGGGAAGAGGTACTAAGAAGCAAACTGCATTTCAGGAGAAACATCCAAATTGTGACCTTAAATGAAAGTGGTCCATACTGGTCATTCAATTTAGCTATAAATATTGATTTTACAGACATTACCAAGTGCTCATAACTATGTCTACAGTCTAAAACAAGGGTTTTCCTGATTTTACAGGAGAATTTGAACAAGCTGATGACCAACCTCAGGAGTACCCATCCTCATTTTGTGAGGTGTATCATCCCCAATGAGACTAAAACTCCTGGTAAGAAGATCTAGACTAAAAGCACAAAGCATGGCTACCACACCTTTTTACTAACTCTGCAGTGAAATAAATGTGCATTTTTAGGTGCCATGGAGCACGAGCTTGTCCTGCACCAGCTGAGGTGCAATGGCGTGCTGGAAGGCATCCGCATCTGCAGGAAAGGATTCCCAAGCAGAATTCTGTATGCAGACTTCAAACAGAGGTCAGTGTCTCCTAATTATGGAGTATCTTCAAGTTTACTATGATCAAATTTAATGCAAGCAAAACAAGTGAAGAATTTGCCTCCACTTGTTATTTTGTCCGAAAAGAACTAAACATTATAAGCCCTTTTAAAATGTACCATATTTTAAGCACTATTCAGAATCTTCATTAGATTTACCAAACTCCTGGCTTAGCTCATAGATGTACACATTAAATCAGTAATTACATAAAAATTACTTTTTTTGAGTGCTTAATACATTTGGATTATCTCATTTGATCCTCACAAAAGCCCAGTAAAGTGCCATCCAGACCTCATTTTATAGATGAATAAACTGAGGCTCAGAGAGATTAAATTACTTGCCCACAGCCACACAGTGAATACATAGCTGAGTTAGGAACTGTTCCATGCATGAAGTGCTACAAATAAGTCATTTTCTGTTGCTTCCTTTGGTATCATCTATCCTCAACTTTTAAATTCATATATTAGTTTGCCAGTGTTTCCTAGAAGCAGAAGGAACATGACCCAATAAAACTCCTCAGATCGTTTTCTCCTCTCTAAATAAGCACATCTTGAGACTCAAAGACGAGGCAGAGGGGAGGAGGGGCTAGGTGGCAGCTGCTGGGAGCTGGTCTCTCCCAAATCGAGGAGAGATGGAGTTGACAGAGAACTCCAGTGACCAAGACCCAAAGCACCTCTATGGTTGATTTTAAGTCATAAGGACAGTTCCCCATACTTACAGTATGCCTGCTACCAGATTCCTCAGTAGAAAGTAGCTTTCTTGAACGCAGGATCTTAAAAAGCAAATGCATACAGCAAGGATAACATATAACATTTTATTGATTATCTACACCATAATGTTAACAAGATTATAGACCCTTTCCCAGAGAACGGGGTCTGATGAGGCAACTGTGAGGAAAGGTAAAATGGAATAAAAATTGATAGCCAGAAGGTTGACCATCCATGTAAAAACAGTGTCCTCCCTGTGAACAAAGAATAATTTTTTTTTTTTTTTGAGTTGGAGTCTCACTCTGTTACCCAGACTGGAGTGCAGTGGCCGCTCCCGGCCACCACAGCCTCGACCTGCTGGGCTCCGGCGATCCTTCCGCCTCAGCCTTCAAAATAGCTGGAACTACAGGCGCACACTACCACGCCCAGCTAATTTTTTGATTTTATTGTAGAGATGAGGTCTCGCCAAGTTGCCCAGGCGGATCTCAAACCCGCGGGCTCAGGCAATCCACTCACCTCAGCCTCCAAGAATAATTTTTTAAAGCTCTAATTTTTTTAAATGAATCATTTGATGTTTACTGTTTGTTTCACCAGTAAACCAAGTTTTTAAAAGTCATATTTACTTTAACAGATACAAGGTATTAAATGCAAGTGCTATCCCTGAAGGGCAGTACATCGATAGCAAAAAGGCTTCTGAGAAGCTCCTTGGGTCCATCGACATTGACCACACTCAGTATAAATTTGGTCACACCAAGGTAATATTCTGTAAATCCTACCTAATGCTATTCCTGTCCCTTTGAACTTTATATAAAGTTTCTGATCTGAAACTTTATCCATGCACAGGTCTTTTTCAAAGCCGGTCTTCTGGGTCTCCTAGAGGAGATGAGAGATGACAAGCTGGCCCAGCTGATTACCCGAACTCAGGCCAGGTGCAGAGGGTTCTTGGCAAGAGTGGAGTACCAGAAGATGGTGGAGAGACGGTATACAGACATTTTGCTTATTCACATCATCTTTCTTCAAAAACAGATTTGAAGTGGCTTACAATTAAGACTCAGCTTGTGATAGGGACACCAGAGTAAGAGGAAATGAGTGAGTCCTATAATGCAGTGAAGATATAAATATACCAGAAAACATAAGGAAGGAATCATCACTTTGGAGTACATCCTGAGTGTTTGGGCAAAACGCTGAGAAGCATAAAGTGTGCATAATTATTATCTAACAAGACAAAATACACTAGTGAGTAAGCAGAGACAAACTTCTGTCTTAGCCCTTGGTTCTAATATGAATTGATTGGACAGATAATTAGATAAGGGATATTGAACAGCATAATAGAGAGTATATTCAAGAGTGGTTTTACACAGGATTCAGAGACAACTTCTTTCATCTGATCATTTCTATTATCAAACTATCATAATTTAAAAAAAAATTTTTTTTTAGTTGGAGTCTCACTCTGTCACCCAGGTTGGAATGCAGTGGCATACTCATGGCCACTCAGGCGTTGACCTGCTGGGCTCCAGTGATCCTTCTGTCTCAGCCTTCCAAGTAGTCAGAACTACAGGCCCACATTACCACACCCGGCTAATTTTTGATTTATTGTATAAATGAGGTCTTGTCAAGTTGCCCAGGATGGTCTTGAACCCATGGGCTCAGTCAATCCACTTGCTCTGGCCTCCCAAAGTGCTGGGATTACAGGCTGAGCCACCAAGCCAGGTCATGATTTAAAATATTGGGCATTGGGCAACCCACTTTCAGGTCCCCTCTGGCTGCTGAGAGCTTTCTGACTTGCTCACTCAAAAAGATTAAAAATTTTAAAAATTAAATATTAAGTGTATTTATTTATGAAAGAATTTTTGCAGTAGTTACTACAGTGTCACCAAGGCATGTAGCTTTTGGATGATCTGATATGATGCAAGGACAGAGTTCAAAGACTGTAGGGCCAGATGCCTCAAACCGCAGAATATATATGACTAGGACCATTTCTCCATAGTGAGAAATGTATTTTACGTTGTCACTTATGCATCTATACATACATGTATGTGTGTGTAAATCTATAAACAATTTATATGAAACAAATTTTATTTTTATCATTTGTAATTATGGTAACATTTGCTAATATTTTATACTATATTCTATTTCATTAAAAATAATAAATTTTGGTCATGATTCATTATATATATTTTGGGTAGTTAATTGTCTATATATGACAATAATTTTAAAAATAATTTAGATTAAAATAAATGTGGTATTAGACAGCAGAATTCAAAATTCACACAACATTAACAAATAAAACCAGATATTTTCAAATAAATTCTGAGGTTTTTTAAAAAACTCGCATGCCTCTTAAAAAATAAAATAAAATAAAATTGCATGCCCCATATATCCCTCAAGGGTCATGTTCTCCCTTCATTGCCCTTAGTGGTGTTTTAGTAGGAATGTCTGAGAAGCACTGATATAGACCAGTGCTTCTCAAAGGGTGGTCCCTGGACTTGCAATCCTTACGTTTCTTGCAAACCTGTTAAAAATGCTAATTTTCAGGTTCCACTCCAGAACTTCTGAATCTGAGTCTCTGGAGTTGAGGTCCTGAAATCAGCATTTTATTTTATTTTATTTAGAAAGCAAGATTTATTGAGAGGACAGAAAAGTTCCCACAGTGGGAAGGGACTTGAGGAGTTGCCCTGAAATCAGCATTTTAAATAGCTCTTCAGGTGATGTTTATGCATGACAAAATTTGAGAAACAATGATGTAGAGAAATGAGTGAATAGCGAAAACCTGTCATCCCAAAACATAATTTCTTTCAACTGCACATTTGAAAGCAGGTGAGGAACAGGTGGAGCAGAATCTCCAACTCTCACTGCCAAGACTTCATCTCATTTCACCATCACACAATACCTAATTTGCATCAATTAAATTTCAGGGAGGCCATCTTCTGTATCCAGTACAACGTCCGAGCCTTCATGAATGTCAAGCACTGGCCCTGGATGAAACTGTTCTTCAAGATCAAGCCTCTGCTGAAGAGTGCAGAAACTGAAAAGGAGATGGCCACCATGAAAGAAGAATTTCAGAAAACTAAAGATGAACTTGCAAAGTCAGAGGCAAAAAGGAAGGAACTGGAGGAAAAGATGGTGACACTGCTAAAAGAAAAAAATGACTTGCAGCTCCAAGTTCAGGCTGTAAGTTGGGGTATTACTGTGGATATCACTAATCAGGAAACAAGTGCTAGAACTCTGGCCACTATGGGCCATGAGTTGGGCAATCAGCATGGAAGACACTCATTGGAGGGCAGAGGTTAAAGCACTCCAGTGGTACTAATAGCAGTCCATATATATGTATTTGCCCCTTGCCCAATAAAATTCCCCAAACCAGCTTCAGGGCACTGAGGTAGAACTTTCTTCATCTTCCACTCTGCACAATTTCATCGAACTGTAAGACTTACAACGTCTTTTCCCTTTCAATACACCCTTAACAGTGATTTTAACATGAAACAATCCCAAATAAAATCTTAAGGAGAGGACAGCATAGAGTAAATTTTTTCTGAACCTTCCTTGAACTTCTTCTAGATATCCATGAATCTTAAATTACAATGTGAACAGCTAAAAAATGACAATACTCCCCATCAAATTTTATTAAATTATTATGTTATTGATCTCAAAAACTCAGATTCACTCTTTCCAATCCATCTCCACAGTCAGTGCTTCCATCAACTTGGAAATATAATTTATAAGACTATGTTTCATTTGGGCTGAATTGAATTGGTCTGGTATAATATACTCATCACAATATCATACATTTTTTTCTGTTAAAATTGGTCTCTGCTGTCAAGTTTGGGCAATGCAATAAATAACACCTCCTTTTAGATTACAGAAGGAATAGGAGCCCTTTTCTGTCCCCAACCACTTTCAAATCTATCCTGAATTCTCTTCTTTTATCACCAGAGATTTACTCAGAATTTGTCTTATACCACTATATTCACTGCATGGCTATATACAGCACACTGTATTCTTTTATGTATTCAAAGGCTGATATGGAGGCTCACTGATGAGTATATATGAGTATTCCAATGTCTCTCTCATTTCCTGCCTGCCTCCTCTCCTTTAATCGGAAACAGCAGGTTGCTAGGAATTTCTTGATTATGCCTCAACTTGAATTTTGAGCATCCATAACCAGGATCATCCTCCAGTACTACAAAAAAAAAACAACAATTTTTCAGTAGCAGCTGTGTCTTGAATTTGTCTTGCTGGAATGCTCTCTCACTCCTTTCCTGTTCTTCTCCCCAGTAAGCTGATTTCTGCAAAACCAAATCCTAGCTTTCTCTCAGGCCCAATTCAAATACCACTTCTTTCATGAAATCATCTCTGATCCAACTTCTCTGATCTCTTAGGTCACTAACTTTCTCCATTAATGGTACTTTTGGGGAGATAGGTTTTCTAATCTACCATAGAATACATTCTTCTAAAGGAACAGAACAAGACTGTATACATTTTGGAAAATGTATTGCACACAGTGAGTGATTCATGAAACAAAAGTTTGTGAAGACATAAATAAATGAATATAGGAACTCCAAAGGACAGTTGCATAAATTTATAACTATTATCATTCTTCCTTCCCAATTTTGATTTTGCTTACAACTCAAGGAAGCTGAAGGCTTGGCTGATGCAGAGGAAAGATGTGACCAGCTGATCAAAACCAAAATCCAACTAGAGGCCAAAATCAAAGAGGTGACTGAAAGAGCTGAGGATGAGGAAGAGATCAATGCGGAGCTGACGGCCAAAAAGAGGAAACTGGAGGATGAATGTTCAGAACTCAAGAAAGACATTGATGACCTTGAGCTGACACTGGCCAAGGTGGAGAAGGAGAAACATGCCACGGAAAATAAGGTATGGATCATATTCTCCAATATTATAAAGGGCTGTTGCTACCTAACTAAGCTGCTATATTGCAACTAAGCTGCTCTCTTAACCTTTGTAGGTGAAAAACCTCACAGAAGAGATGGCAGGCCTTGACGAAACCATCGCTAAGCTGACCAAGGAGAAGAAAGCCCTCCAAGAGGCCCACCAGCAGACCCTGGATGACCTGCAGGCAGAGGAGGACAAAGTCAACACCCTGACCAAAGCTAAAATCAAGCTTGAGCAACAAGTGGATGATGTAAGTCTAGTATTATCAAGGAAATTATTTTCTTCTAAAGGAAGCTAAGCATTCATTCTGACTCAACATTATTTATATTTAGCTTGAAGGGTCCTTGGAGCAAGAAAAGAAACTTCGCATGGACCTAGAAAGAGCTAAGAGAAAACTTGAGGGTGACTTGAAGTTGGCCCAAGAATCCATAATGGACATTGAAAATGAGAAACAGCAACTTGATGAAAAGCTCAAAAAGTAACTATGAAAGAATTGCTTATGAATTTGCTTCCAGTGTTGGATATGGACTAAATTGTTGTCCTCTGCTACTTTTCTAAAAGGAAAGAGTTTGAAATGAGCAATCTGCAAAGCAAGATTGAAGACGAACAGGCACTTGGTATTCAATTGCAGAAGAAGATCAAAGAATTGCAAGTAAGTACATAATTTTCGTCAGTCTGACTCAAAGAGGTACAGTTACCACATAAAGGAGCTGATTTTGTACTTTTCACCGTTTTCAGGCCCGCATTGAGGAGCTGGAGGAAGAAATCGAGGCAGAGCGGGCCTCCCGGGCCAAAGCAGAGAAGCAGCGCTCTGACCTCTCCCGGGAACTGGAGGAGATCAGCGAGAGGCTGGAAGAAGCCGGTGGGGCCACTTCAGCCCAGATTGAGATGAACAAGAAGCGAGAGGCTGAGTTCCAGAAGATGCGCAGGGACCTGGAGGAGGCCACCCTGCAGCATGAAGCCACAGCAGCCACCCTGAGGAAGAAGCATGCAGATAGTGTGGCTGAGCTTGGGGAGCAGATTGACAACCTGCAGCGGGTCAAGCAGAAGCTGGAGAAGGAGAAGAGCGAGATGAAGATGGAGATCGATGACCTTGCCAGTAATGTAGAAACGGTCTCCAAAGCCAAGGTACTATAGATTCTGGGAAATTGTTATCAACAATAATAATCTGTTATGAGCACATCATAATTTGCACAGTGCATTTCACACACATTAAGTCATTTGTTATTTGTAGTAATCCAAGGAGGTAAGCAGGAAAAATATTATTTTTATTATTTCCATTTTATATATGAAGAATGAGAAATTCAAAGAAGCTAAACTCATCAACCAATCACACCATTAATAAATGACACCAGTTTTTGAACATAGGTCATCTGTGTTCTCCAGATCTCCAATTAGAGAAAACAAGTTGCCAACATTTTCAATGATCCAATAAGGAAATTAATACATTAAAGGCAATGAAGTATTTCTGAACATGCTTTTAGAAAATAAACCATATACTAATGTTACAAAATCTTAAAATTAGAACATAACCTTTAAGTTTTTTTATTAATATTGAATCGAGCTTTATGATTAGCTTTCATAAAATATAAAGAAAAAATTCCTTACATATCACACTACATATAAGGAAATCTTGGCTGGGTTTGGTGGCTCAGCCTGTAATCCTAGCACTTTAGGAGGCCGAGGCAAGTGGATTGCCTGAATCCATGGGTTCGAGACCAGCCCGGCAGCTTGGCGAGACCTCATCTCTACAATAAGTCAAAAATTCAGCCGGGCGTGGTAGCATGCACCTGTAGTTCTGGCTACTTGGAAGACTGAGGAGCAAGGATTGCCCGAGGCCAGGAGGTTGAGGCTGCGGTGGCTGTGAGGGTACCACTGCACTCCAGCCTGGGTAATGAAGTAAGATTCCAACTCAAAAAAAAAAAAAAAAAATCTGATAGGAAATCTGATTTATTTTATATTATAAAACACTATTTTTTTCTACTTGGAAGAAATTATAGTAACCACAAAGATTCTTACTATCAGCTTAAAAGGTCTTTGTTTCCTTCTTTTACTTCTTGTCATGTAGGGAAACCTAGAGAAAATGTGCCGGACTCTAGAGGACCAAGTGAGTGAACTTAAATCAAAGGAAGAAGAGCAGCAGCGACTGATTAATGACCTGACAACTCAGAGGGGACGCTTGCAAACCGAATCTGGTAATCCTCCCTCTTCTATGATGCCTCAAAGTAGAGATGATATGGTTAAGAACAAGTGGCTTGGTGATGTGGGAACCTAATAAAAGCAACTGCGAACATGTGTGATTCACTGAATGGCTCAGACTCTTGACCTATGTGAAAGGTCATTTTGGGACAATGCTGGAGATAGACATTTCTTTTTTTTTCCTTTTCTGTAAAAAAAAAATTTTTTTGTTGTTGTAGAGACAGGGTCTTGCTATGTTATCCAGGTTGGTCTCAATGTCCTGGGCTCAAGAAATCCTCCCACCTTGGCCTCCCAAAGTGCTGGGATTACAGGTGTGAGCACCATGCTCAGCCTTGGAGATAAAGATTTCGACAGGACTGGATCAAACTCTGTTCCAGAAAGGCCCTGAGTATTTGTTCACAAAGGGGATATTGGGATTAGACGTTACTCCAGCACAAGTCCAGGGCTTCAGTTTCAGGCCAAGTTTCTTTTGATTATATCAGTGTAATCAAAATATCTTAAGGGTTAATGGATAGCCTTGTCTCTCAAAATTCCATGGAACTTGGCATATACAGAATTGAACATTTCATCTCCCTTCTTTGACGGTCATCACTGGGTTTTTTACAATATCATATAACTCTGAAATAATCTGTTATAAAAAAAAACCAAGAATTTAAACAGTATTTATTCATTCAGATTGATATTTAAGTTTCACCAGAAAAACCAGAAATTTGGCATTGAGCATTAAAATGCCAGCAGAGGACGCATCATCTGAACACTAATTTAGGGGGCTAAGAGTTAAAATTCATTTCCAGCCGGGCTCGGTGGCTCAGCCTATAATCCCGCACCTTTGGGAGGCTGAGGTGAGTGAATTGCCTGAGCCCGCGGGTTCGAGACCCGCCTGGGCAGCGAGACCTCATCTCTACAAAAAGAAGAAAAAAATTAGCCGGGTGTGGTAGCACGCGCCCGTAGTTCCTGCTACTTGGAAGGCTGAGGCAGAAGGATCGCCGGAGCCCAGCAGGTCGAGGCTGCGGTGCACTGCACTCCAGTCTGGGTGACAGAGACTCCAACTCAAAAAAAAAAAAAAAATTCATTTCCAACATGGGCTTGCAGAACTTTTTCTTCACTTAAAAGAGTGGTGCCATTTATTTTGTCTGTCAGGTGAATTTTCACGCCAGCTTGATGAAAAAGAAGCTCTAGTGTCTCAGTTATCAAGGGGCAAACAAGCATTTACCCAACAGATTGAGGAATTAAAGAGGCAACTTGAAGAGGAGATAAAGGTAACAATTTTAAGACTATTTTCCCCCATGAGATGATCATATATGGAGCCTATTATACCAACTTTCAAAGGGTTTTAAAAGTTAATAGTTAAATATTTAAACATAAAGTGAATTGAAGGCATAATTATCCACAGGCCAAGAATGCCCTGGCACACGCCCTGCAGTCATCCCGCCATGACTGTGACCTGCTGCGGGAACAGTATGAGGAGGAGCAGGAATCCAAGGCCGAGCTGCAGAGGGCGCTGTCCAAGGCCAACAGCGAGGTTGCCCAGTGGAGGACCAAATACGAGACGGATGCCATCCAGCGCACAGAGGAGCTGGAGGAAGCCAAGTATGTGCACAGACATGAGAGAATGTGTAGAAAACACTGCACATTGAATCTGAAAGATACCATCTGTGAAGATTCGGTCAATTTGTCCACAAATACTCATTGATTGGCTTCTATTTGTCAGTCACTATCAGGCCCTGAGAATAAGACATGAATAAAGCAAACATAAACCTGCTATCTAAACATCCAGTTAAGAAAACGAAGAGCGAATAATTACACAGATAATTAGAGCCCTTATTGCTGTTTGTCAAGCACAACAACCTCCTTATTGCTTTGGAGGTTTGCTGTTCCCTCTATCTGGAATATTACCTCCATAGAGTTTCCTCTGGCTCACTCTCCTACTTCTTTTAAATCTTGACTCAAATATTACCTCTTCACAGAGACTTCACTGAATACCTAGAGTAGTTGCCCACCATTTACCCTGTTTCGTTTTCTTCATTGCACTCACATCTGCAAGGTGTTATTATGCATTCTCTGCCTTGCTTATTGTCTCTTTCACTTGTTCGTAATCTTCATGGGGGTAAGATCCTTTTTTGTCTTGTTCATTGCTGCGAATCCAGTGTCTGGTTCATAAAAGAAACCCATCGATACTTGCTGAATGAATGAATGGATGGATGAATAGCATTAATATGAAGTTTCTGATACTCCTCTGTGTGGTAAGAGTTCATAATTCTTACTATGGTTCACTTCTCTCTAAAAATACACATAATTTTCAAGGAAGAAGTTGGCACAGAGGCTGCAGGCTGCTGAGGAACATGTAGAAGCCGTGAATGCCAAATGTGCTTCCCTTGAGAAGACAAAACAGCGGCTGCAGAATGAGGTCGAGGACCTCATGCTCGATGTGGAGAGAACAAATGCTGCCTGTGCAGCCTTGGACAAAAAGCAAAGGAACTTTGATAAGGTAATTCCTGCAGCATCCTCTGCTCTATACTAGTTTCCTTTGTCTTTACCACAGGTAACCACTCTTGGTTTTCCAGATCCTGGCAGAATGGAAACAGAAATATGAGGAAACACATGCTGAGCTTGAGGGCTCCCAGAAGGAGGCCCGCTCCCTTGGCACTGAGCTGTTCAAGATGAAGAATGCCTACGAGGAATCCTTGGATCAGCTAGAAACCCTGAAGCGAGAGAACAAAAACTTACAGCGTGAGTCCCTTTCACTGTCAGTTAATATTCATGACTTGGAGAAATATTTCTTTTATGTCATCAGTTTGACCAAATCTCTACCTGTTTTTTACCCAAACAACAGAGGAGATTTCTGACCTCACGGAGCAGATTGCGGAAGGTGGGAAGCGTATCCATGAACTGGAGAAAATAAAGAAACAAGTTGAACAAGAAAAGTGTGAACTTCAGGCTGCTTTAGAAGAAGCAGAGGTATATGTCAAACTGTGCGTTATAAACAAATTCAGGAAAAAAATGTCTATCTACTCAGGTTGAATAAAACGATACACAGCACAAAATTACTGGTGTGCAGAAGAACTTTAGAATGCTTTCAATTTCCTGCTAATGCTACCTCTTGCTGTCATTAAGGCATCTCTTGAACATGAAGAGGGAAAGATCCTGCGCATCCAGCTTGAGTTGAACCAAGTCAAGTCTGAAATTGATAGGAAAATTGCTGAAAAGGATGAGGAAATCGACCAGCTGAAGAGGAACCACATTAGAGTCGTGGAGTCGATGCAGAGCACGCTGGATGCTGAGATCAGGAGCAGGAATGATGCCATCAGGCTCAAGAAGAAGATGGAGGGAGACCTCAATGAAATGGAAATCCAGCTGAACCATGCCAACCGCATGGCTGCAGAGGCCCTGAGAAACTACAGGAACACCCAAGGCATCCTCAAGGTAAATGGGTGCAAGAGATGGTTCCAGAACGACTGGAGCAACTGTAGCCCTGAGAACATGGTATCTCAATGACTGTTCGTCCCACAGGATACCCAGATCCACCTGGATGATGCTCTCCGAGGCCAGGAGGACCTGAAGGAGCAGCTGGCCATGGTTGAGCGCAGAGCCAACCTGCTGCAGGCTGAGATTGAAGAGCTGCGGACCACTCTGGAACAGACAGAGAGGAGCAGGAAAATTGCAGAACAGGAGCTCCTGGATGCCAGTGAGCGTGTTCAGCTCCTCCATACCCAGGTGGGATTCAGCACAAAGAACTCCCCTGTAGTAAATGTTTATGTGTCCCAGAACAGATAACCCTGAATTTTTTATATGACAGCGAGATTTTATACTTCTACCAAAATTTTACTCTACTATTGAGAAATCTTACACAGTTTTATTTTGAAAAATTATTATTTATTTACTTTTTTTTTTTTTTTTGAGTTGGAGTCTCACTCTGTCGCCCAGACTGGAGGGCAGTGGCACGCTCCTGGCCACTGCAGCCTCGACCTGCTGGGCTCCAGCGATCCTTCTGCCTCAGCCTTCCAAGTAGCTGGAACTACAGGCGCGTGCTACCACGCCCGGCTAATTTTTTTTGATTTTTATTGTAGAGATGAGGCCTCGCCAAGTTACCCAGACGGGTCTCGAACCCTCAGGCTCAGACAATTCACTCACCTCAGCCTCCCAAAGCGCGGGATTACAGGCTGAGCCACCGAGCCCGGCTTATTTATTTACTTTCTATAGTATTTTAAGGCTGTCCCATATTCTATTGTGTTAATATCTTTAATGGCCCTCATTGTCAATATTGACATTTTTATTATGGAGAAATGGAGTGTTATGAGCACATCTTTTATACTTTTTTCCCTGTGAATGGTTTGTCTCATTGATAAATGGTAGTCATGCAATTATAGAGTTATTTGGTCTACTTACAAACTATGTATTTGAAGATGCTAAATATTTTATAACATTTCTATTTTATTTAATTATATTACATAACAAAATTATTTAAATTGAAGGGCATATTTTTTGACTTGCAAGTTTTTATCGAATTTTTTTCAAAAATGGCTACCACTAAGTACTTTTATAACACAATTTTAAAAATGTGTAACTTACTTTTAAACAGAACACCAGCCTGATTAATACCAAGAAGAAGCTGGAGACAGACATTTCCCAAATGCAAGGAGAGATGGAGGACATTGTCCAGGAAGCCCGCAATGCAGAAGAGAAGGCCAAGAAGGCCATCACTGATGTGAGGGGCAGGCATACTTTCTCCACTGGTTTAGCAGAAAGGTTTCCTGACATCTATCGATTTCTTAATTTTCTTGGTTTATTTGCTAATTAGGCCGCCATGATGGCCGAGGAGCTGAAGAAGGAGCAGGATACCAGCGCCCACCTGGAGCGGATGAAGAAGAACATGGAACAGACAGTGAAGGACCTGCAGCTCCGTCTGGACGAGGCCGAGCAGCTGGCGCTGAAGGGCGGGAAGAAACAGATCCAGAAACTGGAGGCCAGGGTGGGTCTCCCAATATCTGTCTATTTCCATGTGTTTCCAATGCCCTATTGGATCAAAGTTCTTAAGAGCCTGCTTGTTTGTAGGTGCGTGAGCTGGAAGGAGAGGTTGAGAGTGAGCAAAAGCGTAATGTTGAGGCTGTCAAAGGTCTGCGCAAACATGAGAGGCGAGTGAAGGAACTCACTTACCAGGTACGACAGTAGCTTTTAGCAGCTAAGCACTTAGAAATATATATGAAATACTCATAAGCAGTGATGCAACAGTCACCTGTTTTAGTAAGTAAGGCCCCGCAATTTTTATAATCTTTCAGACGGAAGAAGATCGAAAAAATATTCTCAGGCTTCAGGATTTGGTAGATAAACTTCAGGCAAAAGTGAAATCTTACAAGAGACAAGCTGAGGAGGCTGTAAGTATTCTTAAGATAGAAGGGAAGAAGAAAATCCTTGATTAAGAAAAGCTGATGAAATAATTTGATTTACTACCCCTTGTATATAAGTAAATAATCTGTTTGCTTTATAGAAGACTGTGTACTTAAAAGCATCTTGTCATTTTTGTACATATTGCTTATCTTTAGTAATATCAATAGCTTGATTTTAAAAGTAAACTTTCAATCCACAAAGAAACTTCAAAAAATTTAAAAGCAGAAGTAATGCAGGCCATATTATCTGGCTACAGTGTGATAAAATTGTAAAGTGATGATATAAACAAAACTTCCAAGTTACTTAAATATTAAAAAATTAACTTTCTTAAGTAACTCTTAGATTAAATTGAGAATAAAAAATAATTACAAGTTATAAACTATAAGTAAAATTATAAGGAAGATGCCACTTTTAGAAATGTGTAGAATGTAGTCAAAGCTGTACTTTGAAGTTAATTCATTGCTTTAATACTTTTATTATGAATCCAAAATAAAAATAAATGAATAAACTTACAGTCCAACCAAGAAGTTGAAAAAATAATAATAATGTTAAAACAATGGAAGTAAAAAGTACTGTTAAAAATAAAGATAGAGCCGGGCTCGGTGGCTCAGCCTGTAATCCCACGCCTTTGGGAGGCTGAGGTGAGTGGATTGCCTGAGCCCACAGGTTCGAGACCCGCCTGGGCAGCGAGACCTCATTTCTACAATAAATCAAAAAATCAGCCAGGCATGGTAGCGCATGCCTGTAATTCTGGCTACTTGGAAGGCTGAGGTGGAAGGATCGCCGGAGCCCAGCAGGTCGAGGCTGCGGTGGCCGGGAGCAACCACTGCACTACAGTCTGGGCGACAGAGTGAGACTCCAACTCAAAAAATAAATAAATAAATAAAAATAGAAAATAAAGCTAGAAGCCAGTGGATCAAAGTATACTATTTTTTAATTTGATCATTTCAGTCATATTTGATAACTTTTTGAGAATTAATAAAATAAATATAACTAGTTTAATCAAGGAAAAAGAGAGAAAATACAAACAACATTAGGAATAAGAAAGGGAGCCAGGAGCAGTGGCTCACACCTGTAATCCCAGCACTTTGGGAAGTGGAGGTACAGGATTGCCTGAGCCCTGGGTTTCAGAGCCAGCCTGGACAACTTGATGAGTCCTCATCTCTACAATTAAAAACAAAAAATTAGCGGGGTATGGTGGCACACACCTGTAGTTCCAGCTACTTTGAAGGCTTAGGTGGAAGGATCATCTGAGCCCAGCAGGTCAAGGCTGCAGTGGCTGTGAGTATGCCACTGCACTCCAACTTGGGTGACAGAGTGAGACTCCAACTCAAAAAAAAGAAAAGAAAAGAAAAGAAAAGGAATGAGAAAGAGGATAAGCCATACACAAAGATTTTTTAAAATATAAAATAGAAATCTGTCAGTAAAATTGAATTCCTAAAGAAACTGATTTTTCTAGAAAATATAAATGAACCAATTTGGCTGAATAAGTTATTTCAAAATTACTCCTGTAAATGGACCCAGGCCTGGATAGGTCTTTCAATATTTCAAGGAACAGATAATCCCCTAGCTATGTAAGCTGTCCAAGAGCATTAGAAAAGATGGAAAGCTGTCCAATTCATTTTAAGAAGCTCACATAACCTTCATACCAAAACCTGTCCAAGAGAGAACAGGAAAGAAAACTAAAGGTTATTTTACTCATGAGTACTGCTATAGCAAAGATAAGTTACTAAGTATTAAAGCATTTACTTTATTAAATGTCTATCAGTAATTAAATAGACAATTTTTACAATGTAAGGATTACTTAATATTGGGGAGTCTGTCAATAGAATCATTATATTTAATGCAGGAGAAAAAAAAAGATCATTTTGAAATGTGGCCAAAATGATATATGATAAAATTTAGCATTTACTTCATTTTGTAAAAACTTTATTAAATTCATCCTTAATATGATAAAGAATATCTAGCTGAAGTGAACAATCATTATCTCACAGCAAGCATTAACAATGATGACTTTAATATTCTTGTCTTGTCCTCTGAGCTTTTTCTTGCTCTATTTGTGGTACATATCTTTTAATATGTTTTGGCTGTAAACATTAGGATGTTATTATTTATGAGACACTAAGCCCCAAATAAGCCATAAAATTAATTTCAATGATAAGCAAAATCTAGGAGATGGTAAAATGTTGCTTATCTATAGCTGCTAAGTCCATTCTTCTCTCACATTTAAAGAGTCTAGAAAGATGCACATTATAAGTTCCTTACAATTCCATTTTTATTCTCAGGAGGAACAATCCAACACAAATCTATCTAAATTCCGCAAGCTCCAGCATGAACTGGAGGAGGCTGAGGAACGAGCTGACATTGCTGAGTCCCAGGTCAACAAATTACGGGTGAAGAGCCGGGAGGTTCACACAAAAGTCATAAGTGAAGAGTGATCGAGCTCTGATGCGATAGAATGACTGAAGAGAGGCACAGAATGTGACCTCTTTGGTCATTTCCCACTGTAATTATTGTCTATTCTACCCTATTGCAAAGGAAATAAAGAGCATAGGGTACTTTGCAAACTATCCTTAGACTGGTCTTCTCTTTTCTCTCTCTTCCGAAGCCATATCAAAGTTTGAATAGTCACCGGGTTGTCAGACAATCACATTCAACCTGCCACTATGAAGTATTTATGTACTCACTTTTAAGTCTATAGCAAGACTTCAAGACTATAAAAGTGTTACTTGTCAGGAAAGCCTGTTCTGATGAACAGAAATCTGAAAGTCATATTTGTTTCTTTCCAACTTCTCCCGACATCTGGGTATAGTAAAACCCTAGAAAGTTCCTGTTTCCTCTGCCATGAACCTAATTTTCCAGGTTTATGCAAAGATGGCACTAGCAATATTCTCACATGGGGGATTCAGACTGCACTGTAACACTAATTCTTCTTGCTTGATAAATGTTATCAAGAATACAAATCCAAAGTACTCTTAATTACCTCTTGAATATTTTCATTATTCATACCAATATGCCCATAGTAATAAGCCTGACATGCATGAGATATAACTCTTTTCCCTGTGAAAGCTACAAGGTGACTATCAAGTCTGGAGACATAGAGGATATTATTTTACATATCATAATGTAGTATCTATAGGTTATTAGCATATGTTTCCAGACTTTATGCTTCCTGTATAATCACAAAAGAGCTAAAATAAATGCCTAAAAGTATCAATAAAATATGAGTCTTAAGGTAGATTATTCAAATGCATATTCAACACACATAATGATAGGTATGTATTTGGTACAAATAGTAGATATGGTAGCAATCGGGATTACTCAGAGAAATTTTCCTAGAGGATCAAAACATTTAAACTGGACATAGCTGAGATGCATAGCCAAAAATATAACCTTCCTGGACAGCATAAAGCTAAATGGTAACTTCCCATCTGAATAGAAAGCAGGAGTATCTTGGTTTAAATGGCACCATGTAAAAATGACTTAAATTAGACATGTGGAAGCTGCTAGACAGGTAAGTTGAATTCACACTGTCGCACCGGAAGAGTATGGAATCACTTTTTTCCCTGCATTGGTCTCTCTTTTACTTTGTTCTCAGATCACCTGTTAATGTTTAAGTGCCTCAAAACTTGGCAGTAATGACCAAAAACAATGCTCTACTTTCTAAAACTCATTGATAAATTTCTCCAGGGCAGGACAAGAGTTTGTCTTTAAATTCCCATCAATTCCTTGAGAACATTATTAAAATGTTCTTCCTGAGAATAATTACCCACAGTTTGCAGATGCCTAGTAAAAAAACAGACATGTAAGAAGGTAAAATAATGTGCCTGTGGTAACAAAGAAGGCTAATAGTTGACTAGGAAAGGCTCTCTTATACACACATCCCCTGGAGGCCCTTCCTGATGGCTTTAATAAACCCTGGGTCAAAGAGTGTCACCAGCAAGCACGCTGGGCTACAAGTCAGATGACCAGAGTCTAAACTCAGTGCAATTTGTAGAGATTATTCTTTGGATCTCAGTTGCTTTATTAGTAAAATGAGGAATATGAATTAGATGATCCCTTACAATAGTAAAACCATGTGACTGTTACAACCAGTTTCTCCAGATGCCTGTTTTCATAAGGCAAGATATTTCCATTAAATCAATTGAAATATAAGTACAATAATACAGAGGTGGGTGCAAAACAGGGTATATTAAGCAATTTGCTTCCAGTCCTAATCAGACAATGCTGACCGAGAGAGATGTGAGCCCACAGACTTAATAAGACAAGCCTTTTTTAAAGTTAAAAATTAGAATAAAAAACAATGCTCAAGTATTTTTTGTAAACAAAGTATTAAATATATACCATAGGTAGCTGATAGAGAAATCATAGATGCTGCATATTTAGACACATAAATGTCCTGTTTCCAGTATTCTCCTATATTGAGTCTCATAGAGAAAACAGGATTTCACAAACAACTTGCATTTCAAAAAATGAGAGAGGTAGGACATCTCTCCTCTATAAGACAATATGATTTCGAAGCAAATTTGAAGTGCAAGCGGGATGATTTGACAATGAATCAGAGGCAACTGACTGAAGGAAACAAAAGTTGTCTATCTTTGACTGTTCTTCATGAAGCAAGTTTTGAAATCAAATCTCCAAGCATCTTTGAAAAAGCACAATAAATTGTGAAAAAAAAATCACGCCTTCTTTTGAGGGAGCAACAATCTTTTTATAACAGTCTGCTGAAGTGCAGAAGCTTTCCTTCCTGGTATACTATCTGTAATTGTGCAGGCAGTTGAAAAGACTTCACACAGGCGACTCGCTGAAACAGAAGAGCAGTGGGCAACAAAGTACAGGGATTCCAGAACGTAACTGTCTTTGAAACAACACTTTACATTATTCCAAAGGCAAAACACTTTCACATTGCCAACAACCCAAATTATTTATAGGAGATTGATTCATATACTTAACCCAATGTGAGAGGAAATATTTCTAATTATATCCAAACATCTTTAATATGAGGGGAATTAGGCTTGGAGACCTTCAATGCCAAAAACATGTTTTGCCAAATATGTTTTAAGAAAGAGGAGGAGGTTACATGTTTTCCATATTTGATCCTATAAAAGTACCCTTGGAATGAGTATTACTTGTCTCTCCTCAAGGTAAGTGTGTGTGAGGACAGGGCTCTGTCTGAGGACTGTAAGGGATGTCTGGCTGCCCACACACATGCCACACGTCCTGGCTCCCACTGTCTCTGGCAGCCCTGCCAGTGAAGCACCAGTTTACTCCGTAGCAATTTTAATTAGATGTTATAGTCTTCCCGGTCATTTCCTGGTTCTCAGTTAAATATTATGCTATAATTGGGAGCTGTTATAATTTAACCAGAAGAACTTTACTCTTTTTCTTACAGTTCTGACCCTCTTCAAAGTTGCATCTCTAAGGTAAGATCCTGATTTCCTTCTCATTCCTCAGAGAGTGCAAAGGATTTTTTTGCAGTGGTTTGGGTAGTGGTTGGGGATGGGGTAAAAAAATAAAAGCATTTCAATTTCATGGTTGATCGTGCTTCTCTTAAAAACATGACGACTTTAGAAATTGGTTTTCATTATCTCATATCCTTCACAATGTATGAAAATGCTTTCTCGGAGTTTTTGGAAATTTTATGCACAATTTTTTTCTGTTTCCAGCATTGTAGTTTGTCTTTTAAATGATTTCATTACAGCATGTAATGCAACATTTCAGATGTTACTCATTACAGAAAAAAAAGTAAATTTTCTATACTATGGCTTTACTCAGCCCTCTCTGTAAAACTTTGAGATGATGTCTCAGTGGACAAATAGAATGGTCTCAATCCTTGTATTGGAAAAGTTGCATAAATCTGCATGTCGTTTCACAATCCATAAAATAGAAATTTTAAATATATATGTGATACAAAACACGATTGTGAGAATGTTCAGCAAGATGAAGCATCTTATTTGTGTTATCTGAATCATTGTCATTTGAATGAAAAGAAATATAAAAAAATTTACCCAAGTGAGCTTTCCTGAAGAAAGTATCTTGATTATTATAAAACAGAAGATAAAGGGTAATTATTGACAGCATTAATGAATTCTGGTTAAAGTAGCAAGAGATGGATCTGGAAAAGAACAAGTTTTGTGCAGTTTTTATGAGAATATTAATAACAGCAAGAAAATATAGGTAATAACATTTTATAATAAATCCTTGAGCTATGCTAAAGACCAGTGAAGAAGCTGAGTTTGCCAGAGTTATGATACAAGATAAACTGACTCATAATAGAATATTTTAAAACAAAAGAAATCTCTTCGCATTTTATTTTCCTTTGAGCAAGGTAGTTTTTGTAATGCCCAAGTTTATAATGAAAAGACTTTCACCAGCCAGGCATAGTGGCTCAGCCTGTAATCCCAGCCCTTTGGGAAGCCAAGGCGAGAAGATTGCCTGAGCCCGCAGGTTTGAGATCGGCCTGGGCAACTTGGTGAGACCTTGTCTCTACAATAAATCACAAAAACTAGCCGGACGTGGTGGCATGCATCCGTAGTTCCAGCTACTTGCAAGGCTGAGGCGGCAGGATCACCTAAACCCAGCAGGTTGAGGCTGCGGTAGCCGTTGAGTGCACCACTGCACTCCAGCCTGAGCGACAGAGTGAGACTCTCACTCAGAAAAAAGAAAGAAAAGAAAAGAAAAGAAAAAACTTTCACCATGTACAAAATAGTTCCTAAGATGTGGTAACATATTCCTATTATTCTTTTAATTCACCAAACCAGCTGTGTACCCTTCTCTGTATCTAAGAGGTGTGAAGGATACCATAATAAAAGAGTGCTCCCTGCCTCCAAGGTACTTATCATTCAGTTGGGAAGAAAAGAACTATAAGTGAAAGAACTGGAGAACATCCTGCCATTATCTTAGCTTTGTGTTCTCTATAAGCCAGGAATAGGCAGCCTAAAGATTAATATACATAACAAATGAAACTAAGAAAGCAGCTAAGAGACTTGTAGTAGGTGAGTCAGAAACTACAGTCTCTTTCCAAATGCATGATTAAGTATCTGTCATCACTGGCACAGAACAAGATTGACATGTCATCCTCAACTAAGCCAGGGAGGTAGTCATAGCCAATGCAGTGCTAAGCACTCAACTGGTCAGTGAATTAAAAAAACAAAACCAAACAAAAAAAAACTTTTTAAAAATGTGAACCTAATCATCCCATTTCTGAGTTTCTAAAATTGCTTTTCTTCCTCTGTCAGGCAGGATCCTTAACTGGGCTGCCATCAATAAACCACAGCCATGAGTTCTGATGCCGAGATGGCCGTTTTTGGGCCGGCTGCTCCTTTCCTCCGAAAGTCTGAAAAGGAGCGAATTGAAGCTCAGAACAAGCCCTTTGATGCCAAGTCTTCGGTCTTTGTGGTGGACCCTAAGGAGTCCTTTGTGAAAGCAACTGTGCAGAGCAGAGAGGGGGGAAAGGTGACAGCCAAGACTGAAGCTGGAGCTGTGAGTAAAACCTCTAGTGCTGATTAAACTGTGCCTCATTTTGGGTTAGGTTAACTGACACATTTTTTTGACCTAACATCTCTTGTTTGACTGGACAGACTGTAACTGTGAAAGACGACCAGGTCTTTCCCATGAACCCTCCCAAATATGACAAGATCGAGGACATGGCCATGATGACTCACCTGCATGAGCCCGCTGTGCTGTACAACCTCAAAGAGCGTTATGCAGCCTGGATGATCTACGTGAGTTCTTTCTCATGGCCTTCTACTTATGCAAGAGCATTTTGAGAAACAGTAGATGATTAAGGTTTCCATTAAATAATTATATACCCCTCCCCTTCCTTTTTTTTTTTTTGGTGCAGACCTACTCAGGCCTATTCTGTGTCACTGTCAACCCCTACAAGTGGTTGCCGGTGTATAATGCAGAGGTGGTGACAGCCTACCGAGGCAAAAAGCGCCAGGAGGCCCCACCCCACATCTTCTCCATCTCTGACAATGCCTATCAGTTCATGCTGACTGGTGAGTGCCTCAGCTGGCTTTTACATGAATCATTTTAACACCCATAATCACAAAATACACACTTCTGGAAAGGCTGATCATAGTTAGAGAGCTGTAGTCTAAGGCCATAAGACACAGAATTTTTTTTCCTTTGTGAGGGCAATTGATACATTTAGAAACTAAATCTTAACCTTGGCCTGATTAACACTATTTTAACTTGTTAAACCACAGTCCAAACCCTTAGCATAGCATGCATTGTTCAGTTATATGCAATAATCAGCAGAAAACATGTGATTGAAATCTATAGATGACAACAAGCAAAGGTGTTGGGCTTTGGAGTATACTGTCCTTTATATTCAACCAACAGGACATACTTCCTGTAGTGACATAAGGAATTTAACATATGACATTTTATGTATCTCTTCCCCAATTTTAGACTTGAGAATAATACTATGGATAACTTTTCAATAATATGTTGAAAAACTCCATTAAAATATGATGCTTACACTCAAATGCCCTAAGTCAGGGGTATCCAATCTTTTGGCTTCCCTTGGCTGCATCAAGTAACCTTTTGACTTCCCTGGCCCTCACTGAATAAAGAGGAATTGTCTTTGGCCACACATAAATTATGTAGTATAGTTATTGTATATACATAATAAGACTTCTTTTTTAAAAAATATTTTTATTATAAAGTTTAGAAAAATGAGAACAATATAAAACTAGTGGGAAATTTAACGTTGTTTTTGTAAAACTAATCATCAATGTCTGGTTTAGTGGAAGGGGTCACAATTCTTAGTGAGCTCTCAAGGTGCTCGTCAGAAATGTTTGTTTGAATTTTGCTCTTTGTGTGCTTCACAATTGAAAACAGCTGCTCACAAATTTATGTGCTGCCAAAAAGCAATGTCATGAATAAAGAGTGATTATGAACTTAAAATATGGAACTACACATGGGGCCATGGAGAAAATAAATGCTGAAAAACACATGATATCAAAAGACTTTGTGTGGTTGTATTACTAACTGTCCTGGGCTGCAAGTGACCCCATAGGCCGTGGGTTGGACCTGTCCTAAGTTCTTCCCTAGAGAAAGTTTTGTTTGTGTAATTGATATATATGTTGATTGTCCACTGCTTTTCTTCTAGATCGGGAGAATCAGTCTATCTTGATCACGTATGTATTCCTATTCTGAGACTTGGTAGTTTATTCTCACCATGGAAAATGACAAACCAAAATAAGAAGTTAGTTAATGCCCCTACCCTAAAGCAGTGGGATGATCATCCTGGAACAAAATATTGTTTTTAGCTTTATTGTAAGGTTTAGGTTGAGTCAGAATGTAAAATAACAATACTCCAAATCACTTCATTTGTTTGTTCAGTCTTGAAAGTTCCATAAAACTGTTCTGGGAGTAGGAAATGTAAAATGCCTTCTCTGGGCATGGCCAGAATTTTGTACAGGGCAGTGAGCAGCTCATAGCCTTCTAAAGGTATAGCAGTTTGGGAATATTACCATTTGGTCATGTTCAAGGCCTACTTAGAAAATGTCTATTCCCTCAAAGATCAAACTTGAGCCCAGTCTCTAGTCTAAGGAAGCTGAAGAATACATGCATACTTGGAGAAGTTTCTTACTGACTATTCCATCACTACATAGTTGGTCAGTAACTGCTTTTTGGGTCTCTCAATCCTAGGCCTCAGCATCCAGAAAAGAGTCTGGCACATTTCAAGCACTCAAGAAATATGTGTTAAATGAAAAACAAATTTCTCTACTTCTTGTCAGTACAAAGCAACAGAAATAATATGAGCTATATGTAGGCTGTAAAGAAAGATTAAAAAAAAAAAACCTCTCTGACAGAGAGATATAAAGACAGAGGCATGAAATGGCAAATGCTGGTGGCAGAAGTAGTTTCATTTGTCACAGTGCTTAATTTCTCATGCATGTTTGGTCTTTGTTTGACAGTGGAGAATCTGGTGCAGGGAAGACTGTGAACACCAAGCGTGTCATCCAGTACTTTGCAACAATTGCAGTTACTGGGGACAAGAAGAAAGAGGAAGTGACTTCTGGCAAAATGCAGGTGCGTCTGATTGCCATGGTCAGAATCCAGGCTCTTTTGGGCTTTCAGGTAAGAAATTCCCAAGCCTCAAATGTGAGGATCGTTCTTGCCTTTGCAGGGGACTCTGGAAGATCAAATCATCAGTGCCAACCCCCTGCTGGAGGCCTTTGGCAATGCCAAAACTGTGAGGAATGACAACTCCTCTCGCTTTGTAAGTTTTTTGGTCACAGAAGGGTCTTTTCTCTCTTAGATGCCAGAGAAAGCATATCTAAATCATGACACATTATCTCTATTGAGTACTTCAAGTTTTGTGTATAACATTATCTTTTTTACTTGCAAGGGTAAATTCATCAGGATCCACTTTGGTACTACAGGGAAACTGTCTTCTGCTGATATTGAAACATGTGAGTAACAAGAGCTCCTAAATATAATCCAAAAATGACAAATGATGGTTTGGAGAACACTTTGCATCTCCTGCTGAGCATGGAGCCTGTTAACCACCCTTCTGCTGCCAAACAGGCCCGTGTATGATGCCAGTCTTATCCATAGCCCACAGTGTGCTTTACCCACTCCAGTCATGAGCTAATGCATCTTTGAGAACTGCCAGAAATTGCTGAACTTGTCTGAAGTATCCCAGCCTCAGAAGGATTTCAAATTTTTCTAAGAAAAAACTAACACTAGGAGTAAACGAGTTGCCTGTGGTTGAGGAGATGTGATTTCTTCCTAGTCTGAGTCTCCATACTGTTGCTCTTGGCAGCTCCTCTAGTATACACTAACAGGAGACTCTGGGGAGGGAAGAGTTTCAAGACTTGATTATATTCCAAATGTCAAGGATCTTCTGTGTGAGAAGTGAATGTCTTGTTTCACTTTTTTCTAGAGATGGTAGGAGGAATTGCAATGGTGTTTGTCGAGATAAAATATGCTCCAGGCAACATTCAACTGAAATCTCAAGGAGCCAATAAGATTTAGCTAATGACCCCAAATTCCAAAATAACTCCAGGACACTTGGTGATTTTTTTTCTCCTAATCCAATGTCTACTATCCATTGTAGATCTTCTGGAGAAGTCTAGAGTCACCTTCCAGCTAAAGGCAGAAAGAAGCTACCATATTTTTTATCAGATCATGTCTAATAAGAAGCCAGATTTAATTGGTAAGAAAGAACTTAAATTCATAGGCTAGAAGTCATTCACTGTAATAATATCTTCTAATGTAAAATGTATGCCTTTAATTCTGTGTATTCAGAAATGCTCCTGATCACCACCAACCCATACGACTATGCCTTTGTCAGTCAGGGGGAGATCACAGTCCCCAGCATTGATGACCAAGAAGAGTTGATGGCCACTGATGTAAGTCACACACTTTTTTTAAAAAAAAGAACCACAATAGCAACCCACTGTAGGTATGGTTACCTTAGGATATACATTCTCCTAAATAAGTTAGTGTCTTTAGTCCTAACTTTGAGCCTCTCATCTCTCTTGGCAGAGTGCCATTGAGATTCTGGGCTTCACTTCAGATGAAAGAGTGTCCATCTATAAACTCACAGGGGCTGTGATGCATTATGGCAACATGAAATTCAAGCAAAAGCAGCGTGAGGAGCAAGCTGAGCCAGATGGCACTGAAGGTACAAAATGAACCTCCATCTGGGTTTGATGAGAGAATATACACAAAATAGTACATTCCAAATTTATCTCATTTACTGCTGAGATTCTGATGGACATATGCAAATACACCCCACACAGACTTTCTATAAAGCAATTCACTCAATACTCTGCCCCTATGAATTGTGGGACCCAGAGTAGGTCACATTAGGTACCTGAATTGTGCCTTTTCAGTTGCTGACAAGGCGGCCTACCTCCAGTGTCTGAATTCTGCTGACCTGCTCAAAGCCCTCTGCTACCCCAGGGTCAAAGTCGGCAATGAGTATGTCACCAAAGGCCAGACTGTGCAGCAGGTAAGTGCTTAACCTCAATGAATCACACACATCTCGAGCCTCCATGATATGTCTTGAATAATGTCAACAAACACTACTCTCTCTGTGAAGGTTTACAATTCAGTGGGTGCGCTGGCCAAAGCTGTCTATGAGAAGATGTTCCTGTGGATGGTTACCCGCATTAATCAGCAGCTGGACACCAAGCAGCCCAGGCAGTACTTCATTGGGGTCTTGGACATTGCTGGCTTTGAGATCTTTGATGTGAGTTAGCAGAAACTTTGTACCAGAAAATTTTCTAAATCTTATTGCTGCAGTCATACAGCATGACTGCAGTCATTCTTAGAAAGGACCTATGAAAAATAGTTGCACTATAAACTTAACTGACACATAAAAGAGGAACAAAAGACCATGAAAAGACACAAAGTTTGGAATGAAATCGACCCTGATTCAAACTCTAGCTCTGTTAGTTACCAGTTGTGTGATAATGGGAATGGTACCTGACTAATCATAGAGCAGATAGATTCAACTAGGACCTGTAGGTAAGGTACCAGGCAACAGACTCACTCCTGATAACAGACTTATTTCTGAGATCTTTCTGTTAGTTACAAAATCTGAATTTAAAGCCCTTAGCAGATTCCAAACATGTAAGCAGCACTTACCAAATGGTAAAGAAGATGATCAGGGTGGCAATAGCATCAAAGATGGCAGTGGGGAAGACAATGACAAATTCAAAGAAAGACAATAAGATCCCTACCTCCCTAATTAAAAGAAATGAAATGTCTTTAAATATTCAGATAACCTCTGCAATACCCAGGTACAGAAAGTAGAAATTGCATAAATAAACTCAAATTTGTCTGCCTAAAAAATAACTGCTACACAGCTTAGGAAATATGGCTACCAAAGTACTCTACCTCACAGCAGTATCTCGGATGTGTCTCATCTAGAGGTCACATTTCCAAATCTTTTTCTATTTGTAAACTAATAGAAACTGGAAGAAGTTTTCTGAGTTTTAGGGACAAGAGCATTTCAAGACATTCCCAAGCCAACAAGGAATAATCTGTCATCTAGTAGAAACAGAAAGAGCAATCCACACTTGTAAAAATAAGAAACAAATCACAGTGTAAACTTAAAATCTCTTTGAGGTTTTTTTTTTTTTTAATATTAGCTTTGTTGAGATATAATACACCTACCATACAATTCACCTACTTAAAGTATAAAATTCAGTTTTTTTAGTATACTCACAGATATGTGCTACTGTCATAATGGCCAATTTTAGAACATTTTCATCACCCCAACATGATACCCCATACATATTAAACAGTTACTCTGCATTTGTCCTCCCCCCAGGCCTGCAAGCCACTAACCTACTTTCTGTCTCTGGATTTGGCTGTTCTGGACATTTTATATAACGGGATTATACAATATGTGGTCCTTTGTAACTGGCTTCTTGAACTCAGCATAATGTTTTCCAGGTTCATTCACTATGTAAAATCCCTTTGACTTTTGTGTATGGTGATAACATTCTCAGACAAGGAATTCTCAGTTGTGTTTATATCTCAGTGTCCTGATGATTAAAGCAGAGCAAATCTACTCAAGATCTGGGAGTCATTACAAACACTGGCCCTGGTGACAAAATATGGGATCTTTGCCATGTCCCTTACTATCATGGTCTTGCAAACATTACTTGATTTCTTTAATAGTGTCTTTTTACCATGGAATGAGCAAATAATACCACCTTACAAGGTGCTTGTGAGGATTAAATGCAATAATTTGTACAAAGCACTTAACACAATGTCTATCATACAGTAAATGTTCAACAAATGTTAGCTGTTGAATTTTCATTCCTGGTATTATTAGCAACATACAAACCGTGACTCAGATCTAGCAAACTTAGCTAGTTATACAATGTAGTCATAAAAAGATAAATCATTAAGAAACCTCTGGGCTGGGCACAGTGGCTCATGCCTGTAATCCCAGCACTTTGGGACGCCAAGGTAGGAGAATCGCTTAAGCACAGGAGTTTGAGACCAGCCTGGGCAACACAGCAAGACCTTGTCTCTACAAAAAAAAAAATCAAAATTAGCCATGTGTGGTGGTGCTTGCCCTTAATCTCAACTATTTGGGAGGCTAAAGTGGAAAGATCATTTGAGCACAGGAGGTGGGGGCTGCAGTGAGCCATGATCGTGTTACTGTACTCCAGCCTGGGTGATGGAGTGAGACTCTGACTCAGAAAACAAAACAAACAAACAAACAACCCCCCCAAAACAAAACCCTGATCTACAAAAAGATACTATAAGTAAATAAATTAGTTAATTAATAAGATACCTTAAAAACCAAGCAACTTTATTGCATAGAAAAGTATCAGTTCAAAGTTATTGGTATTTGGTAGCAGCAAAATGTAAAAATAAATAGGACAGAATAAGGGGCTCACGATAGGTAGGACAAAACCATACCTCATAAGAGGACAGTTAGGCTAACCAATTGAGAAAAACCACTTTCAAAGAGAAACTTCTATTATAAATTGAATGTGAATTTGTATTTTCCACTTATTTAGTTCAACAGCCTGGAGCAGCTGTGCATCAACTTCACCAACGAGAAACTGCAACAGTTTTTCAACCACCACATGTTCGTGCTGGAGCAGGAGGAGTACAAGAAGGAAGGCATCGAGTGGGAGTTCATCGACTTCGGGATGGACCTGGCCGCCTGCATTGAGCTCATCGAGAAGGTTTGCTTGCTTTTGTCAGACTACAGATTATACTGCTGTATGGTATTATAAAGAAAACCATAAAGCCTTGGTATACGCAATGGTAAAGGATTTCTACTTGTAAAAAGTGAGGAAAATACTTCTTCTTTTGCCAACTCTGAGGCAGGTAATCTGGTAAAAGGAAATGAATATTTCCTATAGAGTTCAGAACTTGACACTTACCCACAGTTTGTAATGCTAAGCCTTACATCTAAAACTTTCTTTCCTTACAAATAGATCGTTGACCATTGACTCAAATCTTTTTTTAACTTATTTCTTTGTCCTCCTTGAAGTCATTATTACTGGCATGAGAAGTATGAATTTCTAGTACTGTGCTTTAAAGTAGAGGTTTTCCAAACTCTAGTTGTGTCAAAGACTCACCAGGAGTCCTTAATACAACTGCAGGTTTCCCTCATCTCACCCCCAGAAATACTTTTTGGTAAGTTTGGGAGGAAATCATTGTGTTTAACAAATGATTCTGATGCAGCTAATTTGCAAGTCACACTTAGAGAAATAAGGCATTTGGGGTAAAGACACAAACTCCACAAGAGCATAGTCCTCATCTGTCTTGCTGTGTCACAACCTAGAACCTTACCCAACACCTGGGTCTTGATCAACACCCCATAAATATTTGTTAAATTAATAACTTCTGACCAAAAGAATGGGTTTTTATTATTTCTGTGGAATTAAAGAATTCATTTACTCAAATAGGATCATTAATGTCATGTATTATTCCTATTTGCAGATAGAACTCAAATGGCATTTGTTTCTTCCCATTCTTCCAGCCAATGGGCATCTTCTCCATCCTGGAAGAGGAGTGCATGTTCCCCAAGGCAACAGACACCTCCTTCAAGAACAAGCTCTATGAACAACATCTTGGAAAGTCCAACAACTTCCAGAAGCCCAAGCCTGCCAAAGGCAAGGCTGAGGCCCACTTCTCACTGGTGCACTATGCTGGCACCGTGGACTACAACATTGCAGGCTGGCTTGACAAGAACAAGGACCCCCTGAATGAGACCGTGGTTGGGCTGTACCAGAAATCCTCAATGAAAACTCTGGCCTACCTCTTCTCTGGAGCAGCAGCAGCTGAAGCAGGTAATTTTCATTAGAAATGACCTTTTACTTAATGTATAAAACATAACCAGAGAAAGCCTGTCCTATGATTGATTGTGCCTTCTTTGCCCCCCCTCAGAGGCTGGTGGTGGAAAAAAAGGTGCTAAGAAGAAGGGTTCTTCTTTCCAGACCGTGTCTGCTCTCTTCAGGGTATAAATTTCATTTTCTTTCTGTAGTTAGATTTAGCATATTAAATTTTACTCTATTGCGTAGGGAAAGGGAAGCGGTCTTACAAGGGCTCTAGAACTGGATATGACTCAAGGAGACAGGTCAACTGACAGTTTGGGAAGGGATATCTCAGTATCCAGAAGACACAGAAGTCAGGAGAGATGAGAGTGAATTGCAGAAGTCAGTATCAGATGACAAATTCAATTTAAAGTTATTTGACACTTAAAAGACTCCACTGGGATAGGATTAAGTATAGCATGAGAATTACCTGAGCCTTTGGGAGCCTCCAAGTGGTTTAGGTGCTTAAGCATAAATCGGTACAGAACTGAACTGAGTATGTTTTGAAAGTTAAAGATAGAAGAATAGTGATGAGGCTTGGGGGCTAAATCAAAGGAAGGAAATATAAAAACCAGATGTGATAAATATCACTTGAAGAAAAATTTACTTTTCTTTTGGCAATCCCATTTCAAATCACATCTCTAATAACTGAAGGTCTAGTTATTCTGAAAAAAACAGGATTTCCATAACGGAAAACTTTACACACTTAGTAACATGGCTGTCAGTTCTCCGCCAAGTCTCAGAATGAGGCGTTAAAGGCCACTTTCTGTGGAACCATTAGGACACACAGCTCTGTATTTACAACAAGGAATAAGCATGTGATAAAGAGGCAGATACAACCGAAGGTCAAGTAAAGAAAGGAGTGGGAGATTAGGAGGAAGAACTGAATTAATAAAACCAGACCACATATCTAGGTAAAAGAGATGGATAGAGTATTTCCATACGTTTAAAGCATCGTAGTAAATTTACAACATATGCTAAGAAATTCAACAGCAGTGAACAATCACTTCAAGAGCTCATAGAAAAACATATTTTTATGTGCACAAAAATAGAAAATAGGAGGACATATTGGGAATGTGGAAATTCCAGAGATAACTCTGAAAATTCAAATCTGGTTACTGTTCAGTAGAATTGAACCAATGTCAGGGATCACAATAATTAAGTCTATAAATATGACTGGATGAAAACAGTGTATTTTTCAACCATAAACTTGTATGGTTCCACAGGAGAATTTGAATAAGCTGATGACCAACTTGAGGAGCACTCACCCCCACTTTGTACGGTGCATCATCCCCAATGAAACAAAAACTCCTGGTAAGACACTTTCTGATATTCAAACAAGCTCTGTGTGTTTGCTTTAGGCCATGAAATATGGCACGTGTACTCCTTCTTTTAGGTGCCATGGAGCACGAGCTTGTCCTGCACCAGCTGAGGTGCAATGGTGTGCTGGAAGGCATCCGTATCTGCAGGAAAGGATTCCCAAGCAGAATCCTGTATGCAGACTTCAAACAGAGGTCAGACATTCTCACTGTAAATTGTTTTAAGAGGTTTTTATTACTTTTTGAATTTTTTCAGTGAAAGAGTCCTTTATACCTTCTATTAAAATTGAAGAGAAGAGAAACAAACTTAACAAACTCCGTACTGACATGCAAAAAATCTGAAGTCATTTGAATAGACAAGAGAATAGATGAAGGGGTAGACGTGATTTCTTATTTCTGTTCGATGATCTGATGTCTATGTTGTTTCTACAGTCAGTCAGGCAGGAAGATTTCTTGTTGATGACAACAACTATATCATATAATTGTTTGGCTTAAACAGATACAAGGTATTAAATGCAAGTGCTATCCCTGAAGGGCAATTCATTGATAGCAAGAAGGCTTCTGAGAAGCTGCTTGGGTCCATTGATGTTGACCACACCCAGTACAAATTTGGTCACACCAAGGTAATATTCTTTAAATCTTCTTTTATGCTATTTCTATCCCTTTGAGCTTTATGTAAAGTTTTTTTTATCTGAAACTCTGCCCATGCACAGGTCTTTTTCAAAGCTGGTCTTCTGGGGCTCCTAGAGGAGATGAGAGATGACAAGCTGGCCCAGCTGATTACCCGAACTCAGGCCAGGTGCAGAGGGTTCTTGGCAAGAGTGGAGTACCAGAGGATGGTGGAGAGAAGGTATTGATAAGGATACTTTATTCATCAGTCTAGGCCTTTTTATTCTGTTTCCAGTTATAATCTGACTTTGGATATTTCTGTTCCTATCACAGAGAGTCCATCTTCTGCATCCAGTACAATGTCCGTGCCTTCATGAATGTGAAGCACTGGCCCTGGATGAAGCTGTATTTCAAGATCAAGCCCCTCTTAAAAAGTGCAGAGACAGAGAAGGAGATGGCCAACATGAAGGAAGAATTTGAAAAAACCAAAGAAAACCTTGCAAAAGCTGAAGCCAAAAGAAAAGAGCTGGAAGAAAAAATGGTTGTTCTTATGCAAGAGAAAAATGACCTGCAACTCCAGGTTCAAGCTGTGAGTATCAGATCCCATTTATTGCAGTCTGATGCTACAACTTTAGCTCAGTGATGACCAAGTAAAGGTTTAGATCCCATCTAATAAGGAACAAATTATTAATATTTCCTAATCCACAACTCCTTACAATGTTCTATAAATTTTCATGTACAACATTACTAAAAATCACTATGGTAGGATTCCTTGTTGTCAAGAAGGGAAAAATAAAAAGTTTTCCTTTCTCTTTGTTCTTTTTCTTAGCAGAATGTGAACAGGAAATAAGTTCAGCTTTGCTTCCTAAGATTCTTCCTACTAAAAAATGCAAAGAGCAATGAGAAAAGAACAATATTGTCAGTGAAGATGGAGGAGACTCTGTGATTAAAAAAAAAAAAAAGCATCAACTTGAAATCGATATTGTATTTTTTAAAATCTGCAGTCCCCTAGCAACTTTTTGTTCAACTTTAGTTTTAGGAGACTTCTAGTACTTGGAATAGCATCGTGGCAAAGCTTTCTATAGATAATTCAATTTTATGCAAATCATGAGAGAGAGTTGGTATTCTCATTCTGACATCCTAGTAAATATCCAAAGCCTTAGGGATAAATATTTGATCAAGGGTCACTGTCTAACCCAAATTATAAGAGAATTCAGTTGCTGGCACCAAAACCAACAACAGAAAACATTAAAGGTTACCTACCTAGTTATCAGAATTTAGACAAGGAATTGATTACTTCCACTGAGCCTAGAAGTTTTGGGCACATAATTTAAAAAAATTTTTTAGAGATGAATTGCAAAAACCTAGTTTGGCATTATGACTTTCCTATACATTGTATAGATCAGAGTTTTCCAAATTGAAGAGTGGTTCATCATGCCTTCAAAAATTAAGAGATAATTAAGGCCAGGCATGGTAGCTCACACCTGTAATCCGATCACTTTGGGAGGCAGAGATGAGAAGATTGCCTGAACCCAGGGGTTAAAGACCAGCCTGGGCAACTTGGCAAGACCTCATCTCCACAATAAATCAAAAAATTAACTGGGCATGGTGCCACACGCCTGTAGTTCCAGCTACTTGGAAGGCTGAGGTGGAAGGATTGCCTGAGCCCAGCAGGTGGAAGCTGCGGTGACCGTGAGCGTGCCACTGCACTCCAGCCTGGGCAACAGAATGAGACTTCAGCTAAAAAAAAAAAAAAGGATCGTTGAAGGGGATATGTAAGCTTCATCCAAGCATACTCCTCCCCCGAGTATGACATAACCTCTTTTCAACAGTATTCCATCAACTATCCACATAAATATTTGATGAAGTTCCAGATACTAAGGATATGACTTTGAGCAAGAGACATTCTCTTTGTCCTCAGAGTTTATTCCAACTCCTATTTCTTCTCATGAGAAATATGCTTGTTACTTTATTTAAGTATCACCTCTAACATGATCCATTTTCCTTAGTTCCTCCAGGGACTCCCTTTGCTTTCAAACTGCTCTGCCACTAAAGGACATGTCTTCCCTTTACAGCACTTTGCTGATACTACCCCTCTCTCCTAGCAACCTGCCAGATACCCAATCCTTTTGTTTGTTTCATATTCTAAACTTTTCTGAAAATAAATATTAAACAAAGAAAGTTGACCAACCTGAAATCATACATCAACATATTATATATGTTTAGCAAATATGATTGTATCATAATTACACTAGGAACCACGACTTAAATTCCTTTTTTTAAGTCTCCAGAGTCATAAGTATCCAATAAATACTTGCCAAGTAATGAAAAGCAAATAAAAATTAACCTGAAGTCTTAAAACATAATTTACTTGCTTGGTTTCAAAATATTAATAATAAAATCTGAAAATGAATAGGGAACCAAAATGTAAAAGTGGCTACTGTCTCTCCACAGGAAGCAGATAGCTTGGCTGATGCAGAGGAAAGGTGTGACCAGCTGATCAAAACCAAAATCCAGCTAGAGGCCAAAATCAAAGAGGTTACTGAAAGAGCTGAGGATGAAGAAGAGATCAATGCGGAGCTGACGGCCAAAAAGAGGAAACTGGAGGATGAATGTTCAGAACTCAAGAAAGACATTGATGACCTTGAGCTGACACTGGCCAAGGTTGAGAAGGAGAAACATGCCACGGAAAATAAGGTATGGTTCATATTCTCCAATATTATACAGGGCTTTTGCCACCTAACTGAGCTGCTATACAGCAACTAAGCTGCTCTCTTAACCTTTGTAGGTGAAAAACCTCACAGAAGAGATGGCAGGCCTTGACGAAACCATCGCTAAGCTGACCAAGGAGAAGAAAGCCCTCCAAGAGGCCCACCAGCAGACCCTGGATGACCTGCAGGCAGAGGAGGACAAAGTCAACACCCTGACCAAAGCTAAAATCAAACTTGAGCAACAAGTGGATGACGTAAGCCTAATATTAGTAACAAACTAAATAAGCAAGAGTTTGTATTCTTGTAATATAGTGAGTACATACCAAGTGCCTCCTCTGATTAAGGTGTCTGGAGCATCATCCCTGACACAAGGACTAACATGTACACACATGAAATTTTAAAAATCAATAAAGAAAGTTAGCTATGAATAACAGACAATATGGGTAAAAAAGAATCAAGGGAAAGGAAGGTTAATATGTTCACAAAGAAAAGCTGTACAAATAAAACAGATCTCTACCTGAGCTTGAAAGGCAAGTGACTATGGGAAGAAGATATAGAAGAAGGAAGTGTTTTGAGCAGGGAACATAGCAACAACAAGAAAGCAGTCGTGATCAATAAAATTTTCTCTCACAGAAACAAAGGGAACTCAATTAGGAATGATAAATTTGGCTTTAAACACAATCTGATATCTAATAGAGAACCCGCTGAAAATGTCTGAATTAGGGAAGCATTAACAAAGGTTATGGTTCGGAAATATTACCATGCTGTCCATCCATGTGGAGAAGTATTGATCACCATGGATTCCAGTGGGGAGATATAGAAGGCATGATGTTTCACTCGTCATTTATTGTAATAATGTAAAAATGAGGCACATTTCACCTTATCAATGATGAATGCTTAAACTAGGTAAAAACTAGCAAGAATGGAATCAATAAGACAAATCTGCCTAACTCACAGAAAAATCAAACGGTTTGCTGATTAGTTATTAATTATTAATTAATGTTTAAAAGTTCAACTTGAACAAAAGCACTGTACCATGGATTATTAACTTTTAGCTTGAAGGATCTTTGGAACAAGAAAAGAAAATTCGGATGGATCTAGAAAGAGCAAAGAGAAAACTTGAGGGAGACCTGAAATTGGCTCAAGAATCCACAATGGATATAGAAAATGACAAGCTACAACTTGATGAAAAGCTAAAAAAGTAAGCAGTAAGGACAAAATTTTAATGGAGAAATTACTATTAATATTTCTATGACTGACAAAAGGTGATTTTCTAATAGAAAAGAGTTTGAAATGAGCAATCTGCAAAGCAAGATTGAAGATGAACAAGCACTTGCTATGCAGCTGCAGAAGAAGATCAAGGAGTTACAAGTAAGTACATGATTTTCATCAGTCTAATTCAACATCACAAAATGTACTGACACCAAGAAGTTGAGTTTGTACTTTTCACCATTTTCAGGCCCGCATTGAGGAGCTGGAGGAGGAAATCGAGGCAGAGCGGGCCTCCCGGGCCAAAGCAGAGAAGCAGCGCTCTGACCTCTCCCGGGAACTGGAGGAGATCAGTGAGAGGCTGGAAGAAGCCGGTGGGGCCACTTCAGCCCAGATTGAGATGAACAAGAAGCGAGAGGCTGAGTTCCAGAAGATGCGCAGAGACCTGGAGGAGGCCACCCTGCAGCATGAAGCCACGGCGGCCACCCTGAGGAAGAAGCACGCGGATAGTGTGGCTGAGCTTGGGGAGCAGATTGACAACCTGCAGCGGGTCAAGCAGAAGCTGGAGAAGGAGAAGAGCGAGATGAAGATGGAGATCGATGACCTTGCCAGTAACATGGAGATTGTCTCCAAAGCCAAGGTACAGTCATCATTTAAGTCTTAAAGAGACTTCTGTAGAACAGTTGGGAGTGAATCTTTCAAGAATCATTAGTAGCTGTCAAGAGGAAACAGGCAATACAAGTTTGGAGACTTGGGAGAGAGAGAGAGCAATCCTGCATTCACCATTTATTTGGGAATAGCCACACCCAAATAATATAAAAAGTGAAAAATTAGGCTCTTTCAAATAAAAATACAATTCAGCTATACATTGGGAGGCTTTTTTTTTCAATACTTCACATTGACTTTTGGTTGTCTTGGTTTTTTTCTTAAGCACAAATATAATTTGTTTCTCAAAAACATCTCATGAACTGAATTAGATATCTTTTTCTCATATCATAGATAAGGCAATTTAGTAAAGTAATTAAATTAACAAAGCAATTTAGTGGCAGTATGTTTAGACTGTATCTTGTTACTCTTTCCATCACGATCCAAAGCCTTTGTTGTTTTTTGTTTGTTTGTATGTTTGCAAAGATAGTCACTTCTAAAAATAAATGAGTATTGCAGCTCCAGTAGAATATTTGGATCACTGAAATTTTCTTTGGTCCTGGTTGAGATGCCTTCTACCACTTTTTGACTGCAGGGAAACCTTGAAAAGATGTGCCGCACTCTAGAAGATCAAGTGAGTGAACTTAAGACCAAGGAAGAAGAGCAGCAGCGGCTGATCAATGACCTCACAGCTCAGAGAGCACGCCTGCAGACGGAATCAGGTGGGCCATTCACCAGTGTTTACTTGAATGACAAATTTACCCTGGATATCTAATTTGCTGAAAAACTGCACTGAGTTACTTGAGATCACATACTACCTCCTTGGAAGTTACCCACTAATATGAACACATTATTGACCACTGGCATGGGGCTGCTTTCTTATATAAATATGGATAGACAGAATGATATATGATAGATAGATAGACAGACAGATAGAGATGGGGGGAAGAGAGAGAGAGATGTCCAGGCCATTTTATTTTTGAACATTTTAAACAGATTTGGCTTTAATTTACAAGTTATGAAACACAAAGTGTATACTCATAGTATCTCTTCTCACTTTTCAAAATGGCTTTCACAAACTATTTGTCACTTTATTTTCCCCATTAGTCTGTGTAATATTATCTATGTTTTAAAGACAGCAGATTACAGTAGTGATGAAGTGACTTTTCCAAGAACGCTTACTCTGATCTTTTTCCTGAAATCTTGCCAATTACTTGTAACTAACACAGTAAAGTAAGAAAATATTCAGAACCACCACCCAGCTGACAAGCATTCAAACTTTTTGATTAGCGAAGTTCAAAAGACCACATTTACTCTCTCCTTGTAGATTTGTCCAACTTTCTGCCAAAGTTCTAGCCCCAAGTAAGAATTGTTTTTATGGATCATTTAGGCAGGTGAAAAGTGATGGGAGAGTCACTCTACTTTTTCATATTCATTCAAATACTATTTTTTTCATAACAGGGTTCAAAATAATGTTTTTATTATTGTTATAAAGGGGATCAGTACACTTCATGAAAAGGAAAACAACATTCTCAAGGAGTCAACATACTCCTTGTAGTTTCTCTTCCATGATACTAGTAACTTAGGTTTTAAAAAAAATAAAACCTGTAATTCTTATTACATGTAAAAAAGATAAGGCTTCGGGGAGGGCTGGTGGGGGTGGGGGGCGGGGGGAGAGATAAGGCTTCTAGGCAACTAGTTTAAAAATAGTGCTGAAAGGGTTTCCTCTCATTCTAACATAATCTAGTTTGTTTTCTGAATTATAGTGTTTAAGAATTGAAGACATATTTAGATGCCATTGGGTTGTGAACTGATTAATTATCCAGAAAGCAACTCGTTCTAAGGATACAAGGAACATTATTTCTGAGTACAAAAATGTTTTCAGGATTTTCTTTTGAATGTTACTTCTACTTTCAGAGGCAATTGCTCAAAGTTAGCTATTTTCCACAGAATAAATCCTTTATTTCAACCAACTTTTGGTGGAAGATAAACTAGTATAATACTACTGCCTTAGATAAAAAGCACTGGAAGTATTTTCTTGTTTAATAAACATTTTTTCACTTGTTTCATCAATTTCTACTGCGATCTCAAATATCTCCTCAAATACTTTGTGCTGTTCATATGCAAGTAATCTAACTCAAAGTTCTACATACTTCTCATTTTCAACTGGATTTACCCATCAGGTTAAAGTGGATGTTGGTGTTTGTTGCAATTCATGTTCTCCATCAAGTTTCAGACTTGGCTCCCTTTTCCTGCTCCAGTTTTTATTTTAGAATTTTAATTTCCAAAGTAAGGTTGAGTTTTCTGGATCTTGGTCTTTTATAGGTGAATATTCACGCCAGCTAGATGAAAAGGACTCACTAGTTTCTCAGCTATCAAGGGGTAAACAAGCTTTCACACAACAAATAGAAGAACTAAAAAGGCAGCTTGAAGAGGAGATAAAGGTAAACCCTACTTCTTGTTGTCATTCTCACTTCTGTGGGTTTTTTTGTTTGTTTTGTTTTTTTGCTTATTTTACAGATTTTCTGCTGGTGACTTATAGGAGATTAGGAACTAAACATCACTTTAAAGATATAAAAGTAAGTCACCAATCTCTGTGTTCTCAGGCCAAGAGTGCTCTGGCACATGCCCTGCAGTCTTCTCGCCATGACTGTGACCTGTTACGGGAACAGTATGAGGAAGAGCAGGAAGCCAAGGCCGAGCTGCAGAGGGCAATGTCCAAAGCCAACAGCGAGGTTGCCCAATGGAGGACCAAATATGAGACGGATGCCATCCAGCGCACAGAGGAGCTGGAGGAGGCCAAGTATGTTCTAGGCTTAGTTCAAATGAAAATACCTCTGTTAATAATTAAAGTCCATGTGCAGTAAGTACTATGTGGACAAACAGGGTCCTTGCTGTCCTTGGCTTTCAAGTACAGCTCTTCCTTTTGAGATATAAAAATATGACTATTTGTAGGGAGAAATGGAAATATATTTATAAAGAGCAAAGAGTATAAAGAAAATTCTAAAGAAAACATATTGTTTTATAAAGGACTAGGTATTTGATACAATTCAAAAGTTTAAGACTAAATTGTAGGAAGGGAGAATCTGGACAGGAAAGAAACTACTTATTCAACAGAAAGTTTAAGATAAGATCTAGTCATTTGTTCTGGGCATAAAGAAGAACCCTATTGCTAGAATTAATATTTTGGTGGATGGCTTAGAAAAGATTCTGAGAGGATCGTTCAAAGCAAAATTTATATTGATTTGGTAAATTTTTTATTAATGGATTGATGAAAAGCTCCAAAAAATAAGGCATACAATTAGATAAAATCAAGCATATTTCATATGAATTAATTTATCCAATATTTGAGTCTTTAATGTGTGTGACAGCCTACAAGAATACAAAGGTTAGTAGGGTACAGACTTGGCAATTAAGATTAAGTAGAGACACAGATATAAATGACAGTAATCAATGTAGACATTAGTATTCTATAAAGGAGAAATAAGCCAGCTTCCTTGAAGGGTAAAATGTCTCAGGCTTGTCATAAGTGAACTTAAAGCCAGACTACGAAGTATGACAATATCAAAATTTGAGTTGTTTTCAGTATTTGGTGGAAAGAGACAGGAGTCAATTAATATAGACTGGAACCTATTAAACAAGCATGTGAAGCAAAGTACTGAAGATGTATGACTGAAATTCGCTCATGTGTACCCACTTTGAAATACCCAATTCTGCTCAGAGCCATTTACTTCTACTGCCTATATTTCACTTTTTAGAAAGAAGTTGGCTCAGCGTCTGCAAGATGCTGAGGAACATGTAGAAGCTGTGAATGCCAAGTGTGCTTCCCTTGAGAAGACGAAGCAGAGGCTCCAAAATGAAGTGGAGGATCTCATGATTGATGTTGAGAGAACAAATGCTGCCTGTGCGGCCCTGGACAAAAAGCAAAGGAACTTCGATAAGGTATTTTGCCCAATTTCTGCTTAGACATTCAATAGATGACTAACAATAGCCTGCTACCTTCTGTGGCATTCTCTATACCATCTGAGGACTACTGTTCTCAGTAGCTGCTGATCCACTGGCAGGTGTGTGTGTTGTTTCTATGTTCATTCATAATTATTTTTCAGTACCAGATCACCTCAACTCTGTCTGAGAGTTGCTAAAATAGATGGCTTTTATCCCATCAGACTTTCTCCACTAAATTTATTGACCATTCCTTGACCTTCAGATCTTGGCAGAATGGAAACAGAAGTATGAAGAAACTCATGCTGAACTTGAAGCTTCTCAAAAGGAATCCCGCTCCCTCAGCACAGAACTATTCAAGATTAAGAATGCTTATGAGGAATCCTTAGACCAACTTGAAACCCTGAAGCGGGAGAATAAGAATTTGCAACGTGAGTACATTTTACCTTTTCATTAACAATAGAATACATGAAATAATGTTTTTCCATCTCTAAACAAATTTCTATATTTTTGTCTACCAACAGAGGAGATTTCTGATCTCACTGAACAGATTGCAGAAGGAGGAAAGCGTATCCATGAACTGGAAAAAATAAAGAAGCAAATTGAACAAGAAAAGTGTGAACTTCAGGCTGCATTAGAGGAGGCAGAGGTAGACATTTTATTGTGCACTCTAAAACAATTCTGAGAGGGGTTAGCCTTTATTGAATGCAAAGATCAGTGAATCAAGAGAAATGAAAAGTAGCTTTTACTCTGTGTACTAGAGTTAGAATGGAGAATTGACATGCATACAACTAACATAAGTATATGTCAGAAACTGTGCTAGATACAGAAAAAAACAAAGATGAATATGTTAAGGGCCCTGTGTTCAAGGGCACAATCTCCCTGAAGAGATAGAAGCCTATTAAATCAATAGTAACACATTGTAGAAATTTCAATAACAATGGAATAAAGATGTATGATGACAGCACAAAGGTAGAAACTAATTCTTATTTCTAGAATACTGCACACTTCCATTTACCTGCTAATGTTGCCTCTTGCTGTCATTAAGGCATCTCTTGAACATGAAGAGGGAAAGATCTTGCGCATCCAGCTTGAGTTGAACCAAGTCAAGTCTGAAATTGATAGGAAAATTGCTGAAAAGGATGAGGAAATCGACCAGTTGAAGAGGAACCACATTAGAGTCGTGGAGTCGATGCAGAGCACGCTGGATGCTGAGATCAGGAGCAGGAATGATGCCATCAGGCTCAAGAAGAAGATGGAGGGAGACCTCAATGAAATGGAAATCCAGCTGAACCATGCCAACCGCATGGCTGCAGAGGCCCTGAGAAACTACAGGAACACCCAAGGCATCCTCAAGGTAAATGGGTGCAAGAGATGGTTCCAGAACGACTGGAGCAACTGTAGCCCTGAGAACATGGTATCTCAATGACTGTTCGTCCCACAGGATACCCAGATCCACCTAGATGACGCTCTCCGAGGCCAGGAGGACCTGAAGGAGCAGCTGGCCATGGTTGAGCGCAGAGCCAACCTACTGCAGGCTGAGATTGAAGAGCTGCGGGCCACTCTGGAACAGACAGAGAGGAGCAGGAAAATTGCAGAACAGGAGCTCCTGGATGCCAGTGAGCGTGTTCAGCTCCTCCATACCCAGGTGCATATAATAACAGAATAGTAACAAATACAAAGGCATAAAAATGACATTTTTGTTCATATCTTAGTATTATTTAGAAATCTATTTATAAGGTTTTATTGAGGATAAAGCTTAAAACATTTAAGTTTTTATTAGCAAAATCAAAAAAAATCATTAGAATATCAGGTTTCCTAATTTTTTACTACTGTACCTAAATTTCTAAATTTCACATTTTAACCAGAACACTAGCCTGATCAACACCAAGAAGAAACTGGAGACAGACATTTCCCAAATCCAGGGTGAAATGGAGGACATTGTCCAGGAAGCCCGCAATGCAGAAGAGAAGGCCAAGAAGGCCATCACTGATGTGAGCAGAGGGTAACACAGTGGTGGTCAAACTTGAATCTTGATGTGCTCTTTCAGCTCTCTTAACCAATTCTTTTTTTTACTGTTAATTAGGCCGCCATGATGGCCGAGGAGCTGAAGAAGGAGCAGGACACCAGTGCTCACTTGGAGCGAATGAAGAAGAACCTGGAACAGACAGTAAAGGATCTGCAACACCGTCTGGATGAGGCAGAGCAGCTGGCACTGAAAGGCGGGAAGAAGCAGATCCAGAAACTGGAGGCCAGGGTGGGTCTCCTAATCAGCATGTATTTCTATCTCATAATGATCCAACACATGATTTTGAATATCTAGCATTGCTAGATGCTTTGTGGCAAACATTTGAGATGAAAGAGAGGTATTCCCACTGACCAAGACCTTATAATGAGATGATCAGACTAGGACATCAAAAACTTCATAGAAAGCAGAGGAAAAGAAGTAGGCGGGTCATTTGAAGAAGTAGAAATTCATTGAGTGAATGAATTATAGCAAAGTCCTTAAAATGTCCACCTTCTTGCAGGTTCGTGAACTTGAAGGAGAAGTTGAAAGTGAACAGAAGCGCAATGTTGAAGCTGTCAAGGGTCTGCGCAAACATGAGAGAAGAGTGAAGGAACTCACTTACCAAGTAAGGAAAATGACCTGTCTAGGTTTTCATCCCAGTCTGCATGGGATTGAAACCCATATGTATAACAAAATGGTATGATGGTATTTGTACTTTCAAGAAACTCACTGTTTTAAATATTATTGCAGACTGAGGAGGACCGCAAGAATGTTCTCAGGCTCCAAGACCTAGTGGACAAACTGCAGTCAAAGGTGAAAGCATATAAGAGACAAGCTGAGGAAGCGGTGAGTTCATAACTCCTTTGGGTAACTGGGTGGCCTCCACTTTTCAGACATGACGAGGACAATTTATTTAAAGCAATGAAAGAAAAAATGAGTACAATGAGGAAAGATCAATGGAAAATAAATGACTGAAGTTCTGAAAAATGAGATGAAACCAACCACTTGACAAGTCAGGGGAAAATATTCCAGGAAAGAGGAAGAACAAATGCAAAGCTTTTGAGTAGAAAAGTGGTTCAAGAAACAGAAAAATAAGGAAGAGAGCAGCACAGACCAGGTTGGAGAGTCAGGCAGGAGACAGAGCACAGGGTCTTTCTAGATCATAGTAAGAAGTCTGGATTTTAGTTTAAGTACATTAGGGCACTGGGAAACTATGGGAAGGTTTTAATATGGATCAATTGTAACCTGATTTATGTTTTTTTAAATGAGCATTCTGGCTACTCTGGAAAATGGGTTATTGAGTAACATGAGTGGTTGTAGAAAGACATGTTAGGAAGCTTTTCAGGTTGGTTCTGTGGCTTGGATTAAGGCAGTAGTGGAGCAGAAATAAAGAAGTGAACTGATTCAAGATATATTCTACAAGATACACTAATAGTTGTAATCAAGGGTAATTCATCAAGTTTATGGTTTGAGTAACCAGGTAGATGATGTAACACTTACTTTAGTGGGGAACTAAGAGAAGAAGAGATTTGCAGGGCAATAAAGAAACAAGATTTTGTTTTGGATACATTAAGTGTGAAATACTACACACACAAGTAAAGACGTCAAGTAAATAGTTAACTATAAGTCTGGAACTCAGGTCTCAATTATGTTCAAACTACTGGATTCCTGGCACTCCACCTTATTTCAGTTCCTTATCCATGATTCATCTGGCATAATAATTGAATAGTATCCATTTCCTAAGTATAGATATACATACTTACATATCACGAATGAGTTTCTCTGCTCATTGATGGTTCTCAACTTTCCCCTGACCTCTAAGGTCACAGAGAAAGGGACAAAGGTTTAACAGGTGGAGGGGAGTTAGGGAGGCAGGCAGAGAGATCAAGCATGTATGTACCTACCTACACACACACACACACACACACACACACACACACACACACACACTCTCATACCCACACTATGGACAAATTGCTTAATCTTTCCTTAGTTCTTTCTTTCATCAGCTCTTTCTTTCCTCATCTGTAAAAGGACAATATGAGGCGTTTTTATTTTTGTTTTTGTTTTCAAGCTATACTATTTAGTGATTCCAAGCTTTATGAATGTTTTAAATTCGAATGCCACATTTTGGAGGGTTCTTGATGAGACTTAAAAAAAATAATTACTAGAGACTAAACTAGAACTGACATGCTCACATTTTCTGCTATATATTCAAGCACAATCAGAGACAGCTCAGACTATTTTAGGAAACAATAAACTTCTTGTTTAACTTTAAACTTCACTAAGTGCAATCACTTATACTTATTTGGCAATAACATATTCAAGTAATAGTTTGGTATAATATAGATTGCAAATCTGCATTCTTAAAAGGTCTGGTTCTATTCTCAGGATTCTGAAAAAAATCAAGACTGGACACCTGGCATATTTAGTAGTAGCTGTAAGATGTTCAGCTGTTCTCAAAGTTCAGATACAAATGTCATGTGACCTTTCTTGTTATCAATGAGTTCAAGAAGTATAAGGAGCTAGTGCAAAAAAAAAAACAAAAGATGCCAGAGCATTTCTCTAAGTTTCTTAAAAGATTTACTAGACTGATTCACTTTTAAGTAAAAAGAAATTCAGAACTCATTGTCCTACCTTTTCTCCTGATAAATGCATTTCTATTCACAGGAGGAACAATCCAATGTCAACCTCACCAAGTTCCGAAAGATCCAGCACGAGCTGGAGGAGGCTGAGGAACGGGCTGATATTGCTGAGTCCCAGGTCAACAAACTGCGGGTGAAGAGCCGGGAGGTTCACACAAAAATCATAAGTGAAGAATAATTCATCCAAATGCTGAAAGGTGACCAAAGAAATGCACAAAATGTGAACATCTTTGTCACTCTGTTTTGTACTTACAATTTTTGGAGATAAAAAATTTATCTGCCAAGAACTTGTGAGTTCTTATTTTCCCTCCATGTCAATTTACCTTTATAAATACCAAGAAAAGGGAAAAAATCCATTTTACTTATATTTTATGAAAACATGCTTAACACACGATAGAGAACAGCTAAGCTGACCCTGTAAATGCCACCATACATGTCCCTGTGGGAAGTAGGTGAAGCCAAGAGGTATACCATAGGCACACGGAATACAGAATATTTGGTAAACCTCACGTATCAAAACATCAGCCAGTTTCTGTTAATGAATTTATTGATTTTCTTCACAAAATTATAGGACATACTTCATCCTCTGCCTAAGTTAAAATAAATCAAAACACTAATTACCAATATAAAATAAGAGAAAAAGTAAACAAATTAGGATTAAATACTGTCAAAAAAATTTAAATTGCAAACTCTTCACTATAACTACATGAAACTAGTAAGTTGGGACTAGGATCCCTTGAGAGGGAAATATTCTCTGCAGGTTTCTGGTCCCTTTTAAAGATTAGATATTTTTAGTTTTTATTTACAAATGTTTAGTTGTTTGTTTAATTGTGCATTCTCCCATTAGAATGAAAAAGAAAAGTTAATATGGAATATGTTTCTATTATTTGTTCTTCCATCTCTCTAGAAACTTCTGTATCTTATAAAGCTTTCTTCAAATACTTTTAATAGCGATAGGTCAATTAATATACATATTTTAGAGTTAGTTCCCATTCTCTTTATTTTATACTTATATTTCTATACTGTAGCTTTCTATAGCATCATGGCAGTTATTTTCATCATTATTGTAACTGGTATTACTAGCTCAGGTTTATATGAGGTCTGACAATTAAGTTCATGAACTTGCCACTCTGTGCTTACATTGGCAGTACTGTACAAACAACTTGGTAAGGTTTCATAACCTTGGTATATCAGTGTCTCACAGCTGTGTTCATGTCAATGTGTGGAGGTGTCTTGCTGAGTGTCACTCATTATTGTTATTGCATGTTTTTGTGTGTCATTGCAAGAATGTCAGAGCTTGAATCAGAGCAATGAACAAACATTACATTTCTTGTTAAACTTGGCAAGAGTGGAAGTGAAATCAGGAATATGTTAGTCCAAGTTTATGGGGATAATGCCATGAAGAAACAACAGAATACAAATGGATTAAACATTTTTCTGAGGGGAGAGAAAGCATCACTGATGAGAGGTCAAGACGGCCAATAACAAGCAGAATTGATGAAAACATTGCAAAAAATCATTGAATTTTGTGTCAAAATCATTGGCTGACTGTGAGAAGCATAGCAGACCAAATAAACATCAACAGACAAACAGTTAGGAAAATCTTAACTGAGCATCTTGGCATGAGTAGGGTGTGTGCAAAAATGGTCCTGAAGAAGCTTGGGCATCATGACAGGGCACCAGCTCTCACAGCACTGTTCATGAGGGAGTTTTTAGCCAGTAAATAAATAACTGTATTGGAATACCTTCCATACTCACCTGATATGGACCCAATGACTTTTTTCTTTACCCAAAAATAAAGGAAATACTGACAGGAAGACAAGTTAATGACATTCAGGACATCAAGAGTAATATGATGAAATCTCTGATGGCCATTCCAGAAAAAGAGTTCCACAATTGCTTTGATGGGTGAACTAGGTACTGGCATCAGTGCATAGCTTCCCAAGGGGAGTTCTTTGAAGGTGACCATAGTGATATTCAACAATGAGGTATGTAGCACTTTTTCTAGGATGAGATCACAAACATAATTGTCAGACCCCATATGTGCTAAAGGTAGCATGGCTCATCTATTTGTGTCAATTTTTAATAGAACTTGAGCAAGTAAAATAGCACATATCTTGTCTGTTAGAAATATAACAAAGGTCTTATAAGAGCAGTACAGAATCTATTCAAAAGGAACAACATACAATTAAGTGTTTTTAGCCTTATCATCAAGTAGGTTAAATTATCCTCTGGTTTTCAGCTCCAGGGAATGATTCTCTCTGGGTTGTTTTGTACCTCCAGTTGTTTTCCATCAATTAATGAAGGTAACTGATTATTATAACACAATATCTTAAGCTGGAATTTAAAAATAATTTATAAAAGAGTGTTTAACAGACCTTAGTATTCAATTATCTGCCAATATTTACAACCTAATACTATAATTCCACATTGCCATTATTGACTTAATGAGGAACATGGATAAATAAATGGATAGATGCTAAGCAGAGATGGAAAAGGATGGAAGGGCCTGATTATGGTAGCAAATCTTGGCTGTACCCTTACTTAATACTGAGCCCCCCTGGAAAACATGAGATCTTTTATGCCCCTTGGAACATTTCTCCCACTTATTGACCTAAATTGAAATCTGTCTCCCCCTGATAACAATGCCTTCATGAAATCTCTCTTAGAGGTGACCGTTATTCTCTCATGCTTCAAGAACTTCTTAGTCCTGAACTGGAAATTATATTCCTCTCAATCCCCATTGCTTATTATCTGCATGTAGAAAGCTCTTCCTTCTTTGAAGTTCATGCTATTTAGCTATTCCACATACCTACTGCTGCCTTCTACGGTACTGACTTTTCAGTCATCAAGGATTTTGGCATATGCCTTCTCTTTCCACTCAATTCTTACCACACTCCTGGGGACTTCAATGCACACATGGATGATTCATGCAAAACAATGACTTCCACATTACTACCTTCTCTTCCACTTCACCTCTTCCATAATCTCCTATCAGGAAGTACCACAAAATTGGCTGGGTATGGTGGCTCATTCCTGTAATTCAAGCACTTTGAGAGGTTGAGGTTGGAGGACTGCTTGAGTACAGGACTTCAAAACAAGCTTGGGCAGCAAAGCAAGACTTTGTCTCTATAAACAGTCAAAAAAACTATCTGGGCAAGGTGTCATGTGCCTGTAGTCCCATCTACTCGAGAGGCTGAGGCAGAAGGAACACCTGAGCTCAGGAGGTCAAGATTGTGGTGAGCTGTGAATGTGCCACTGCTCATCAGCCTGGGTGACAGAGTGAGACTCTGACTCAAACAAAAATAAAAACAAAAACAAAAAGAATCACAAAACTGCCCAACCTACAAAATCACTAAATCAAGCATTTCCTTTCTGAAGTTCTAGCTTGCTTATTGGATTATTCCTAACATAACAGTTCTTCAATCCCACTGGTATCTCCAACATTTGGACTCTTTCACTTCTTTCACATCCATCAGTCCTTGTTTTATCTTTACTTCTCTTCCCAATTAAGGGAAAAATTCATAATCTATCTTTATGGCCACTCTCTTAACAACTTGCTAAACTTCTTTGCCATTCTCTACCTTTCATCACATCTGAGTGGAAAGAAACTGCACCTGAAAGAATCCAGCAATCTACTTTTCCACACTTCAGAGAAAATGATACCAGTATAAAATCACACTTACTAACCCCACTGGTCCCTGAATGCTGGAGATATGTTATCAACTTGCTTAATCATTTCCTTTATTTCTATTTTAAATCTTCTCCATTCTCCTTAAACCTTTGTTTCCCACTTTGGCCTCAGCAAATGACCTGATATCCCACTTAAAAGAGAAAAACATGTCAGCATATTGGAAGAATGAGAAGTAACCTGCTCCTATCTCCCCACGGCAACAGTAATTTGACAGCTGTCCACGGACAAATGTGTCTTTGTGGGAACTCTGGGATTTAGGTAGAAGGCTGTGAAACCCTGGGGGAACCCAAGACCTAGAAGGGTCATATTGGAAAGGCATGCCCATGCCCAGGTAGCAGGCTTGCTGACCATGGTCCCAGCTCCAGATCCAGAAATATCTATGTCCTCCTGTGGGCTGGGTTACAGCCCCTGTTAGCCCTGGTCTTGCTACTAGAACCATTTGAGAACCAGAGAAAGTCACATTCATTTGTATTTTGAGGAACAAGCCCACTGATCCTAGTCCTGACTGTGGACCCTGAAACAGCCCTGTAACTCAGTTCCAGCCCCTCTCAGTTGTGGTCTCTGACCAGTCTTGCCCATTCAGGGACCCAGAGAGAGACAGACTCATCTATGCTCCTAGAGGCAGGCCTGCAGATATTAGTCTCCACTGCAAACTCCATAGTAGACCCATGACTCAGTTCCAATCCCCGCAGCCACTATCCAGAGCCAGTAATCCCTACTCAGAGACCCACCAAGTGATTGAGTGGAAGCCCTCCTAGGAACCCAAAGGAAGTCATACTTGTCCATAATCTGGTAACAGGTCCACCATCTATAGGCCCTGAAGTAGACCCTCATCCATTGACCAAGAATCATAGAAGTAATCTAGTCCACCCAAGTACCAGACAGAATTTATGCTTGCTTAAGCTCCTAGTAACAAGTCTACCAACTGTAGACCCCACTATAGAGTCAGCAACAGTCATGTGACCCAGCTCCAATTCCAGTCAACTGCAAATCCAGAAACAATCTTATAAGCCTGGGATTAAACAGGAAAAGGTCTTTACCTGATGAGACCAATCTATAAAGACTAGAAGATGTATTTACTCCTTCAAACTCACAAACACCAATGTAAGGCTACATAGATAACAAAGAATCAGGCAAACATGACACTACTAAAATGAAACTAATAAAGCTCCAGTAACCAACACAAAGAAATGGAGTTCTATGAATTACATGAAAAAGAATTCAAAATAATTAATCTTAAGCTCAATGAAATGCAAGAAAACAGAAATACACAAAGTTAGGAACATAATGCATTAGCAAAGTGAGATGTTCAATAAATAAATGAAAACAATAGAAAAAGAACAAGACAGAAATCCTGCAGCTGAAGAATACAATGACAGAATTGAAAAATTTGATATAGAGTGTCAACTATATATTTTTTTCATGACTCAATCATGAAAAAAAAATTAGTGAACTCAAAGACATGTCATATTAAATTAGTAAATTAGAAGAATAAAAGCCAGGCCTGGTGGCTCAGCCTGTAATCCCGTGCCTTTGGGGGCTGAGGTGAGTGGGTTGCCTAAGCCCGCGGGTTCGAGACCTGCCTGGGCAACTTGGAGATACCTCATCTCTACAATAAATCAAAAACTAGCCAGGCATGGTAGCACGTGCCTGTAATTCCAGCTACTTGGAAGGCTGAGGTGGAAGCATCGCTGGAACCCAGCAGGTGAGGCTGTGGTGGCCGTGAGCGGCCACTACACTCCAGTCTGGGCTACAGAGCGAGACTCCAACTCAAAAAAAAAAGAAGAAGAAAAAATAATGAAAAAAGCATAAGGGGCTATGAACATCATCCAGTATACAAGTATATAAATTACGGGAGGATCAGAAGGAGAAGAGAAAAAAAAAGAGCAAAAAGTTTATCTAAAGAAATACTAGCGACTCGGGGAACAAGATGGCAATGGCATAAGTGAACTGGTGAGATTCTCCGAACATGAGTTCCCAAAAGACTATTACTTCTCTTCCCCCATCCCCCAGCCCACCACCAGCCACACTGGTGTGAGGCCCAGGGACCTTCAGTCCCATGCAGGGACAAATATTGCAGCTCCCTGCTGCTGTTCCACTGCATGCGTGGGAGTCTCAGGTCCCAGCCCCCTCCCAGCTCCCTCCCTGGCTACATCGTCTCCAGCCTGGCACCCGGCACCAAGCCACCGGTCACACAGGGAGGCTCTGGGCGCCCGCCCCTCAGAAACACCGGTCCCATTCCTGGCTGAAGTACCCTGTGGGGGGCCCAGGGCCACTCTCGCCACTCACTGCCTGCCCTTTGGAGCTTTGGAGCTCTACAACTCCAGGCCCACCCTGGCTGAGGCACTCAGCACAAGATCCCAAGCTGGGGACCCAGACAAGTGGAGAAAAACAGATCTGCATAAACTGCCTCGCCATTCTCTAGGCAGAGACTTTCATTGCCCCGGCCACCTATCAACAAACATTACCTCAGTTCCTAAGGCCAGATATTGTGGCCCCCTGCTGCTGCTGTTCAACTGCATGCATGGGTCTCGGGTCCCAGCCCCCTCCCAGCTCCCTCCCTGGCTACATCATCTCCAGTCCAGCACTTGGCACCAAGCTGCCGGTCACTCAGGGAGGGTCTGGGCGCCCGCCCCTCAGAGACACCGGTCCCATTCCTGGCTGAAGTACTCTGTGGGGGGCCCAGGGCCACTCTCATTGCTCACCACCTGCCCTTTGGAGCTTTGAAGCTCTGGAACTCCTGGTCCACCCTGGCTGAGGCACTCAGCATGAGACCCCAAGCTGCGGGACCCAGACAAGTGGAGAAAAACAGATCTGCATAAACTGCCTCACCATTCTCCAGGCAGAGACTTCCACTGCCCCACCCACCTATCAACAAACTTTACCTCAGTTCCTAAGGCAATGGCGTGAAACAGGAGACAAAGCCCCACCCTGCAACAAAAAACAAAGGGGAGAGGCCGGAATCAGAGATCAGAGAAGTGACTTTAGTCTGATCGCTTATTTTGACTTATGATTTTATCATTGTAACTGTTGGTTTTGATCATGTTTGTTGTTAGCCTTCTGACTTACATTGTTTCTTGATTTTATTGGCCTGTCTCTGTGTAAATATCAGTACTCTTTAGGGAATCTTTCTTATGTGTCTTCCTTCACTTTGTCCTGGCCTTGTGTCTCTTTCTCATCTGATAGTTGGTATGTATATCTGTTTTCCTTCTCACTCTTCTCTCTTTCTAACTCCCTATTGACCCCCCTCCTCCATTATTTTCCTCTTTTATACCCCCCTTTTTAATCTAGGGACCAAGACGACATACTGCTGAATGGAAAGATTGTAAGATAGAGGGAAATAGGTTCCAATGTGCTCATACACCTGTTCGTGGATGCTAGAATCAGCATTCTGAACCACAACTTCCCTCTCAACTAAACCTCAAAACTGCAAAAAGTACAGATTGCAACCTATGCTCCAACCTGAAAAGTGAACAAAGCCAGAAGACCCTCATAAGAAAGAACAGGAAATTGCAGAAGAGAAATAAAAGCAACCCCACCTTCCCTCAAAAACAGAATTGAAGAAGGGGAGGGAAAGAGGGAGAGAGAAAAAAATCTACACAAATGAAGAAAAACCAAAAGAAGAGTATGGGTCTCTCCCAGACCCCTGGGAGGGCAGACACTGAGAAAACTGACTTCGGAATGCAAACAATGAAGAGCCCCCAGAATGAGGGGTCTCAAACTACAAACGTAGATATCAAGACAATATTGGAGAGATTAAAAAGAATTGAGGAGACACAAGAAGAAACTAGGAAGGAGCTGATATCTGAGATAACAGTAATAAAGAATACTGTGAATGAAATAAACAACAAACTGATAAGCATGGAAAGCAGAATTATGCAAGTAGAAGAAAGAATCTCAGAGCTTGAGGACCAAAATATAGAAATAACCTGAACTCTTAAAAACACAGAAAATAAGCTCAAAAAGACAGAACAAAATCTTCAAGACATGAGCGATTACCTCAAGAGGCCTAACCTAAGAGTAATTGGACTTCCTGAGGCAGAAAGAGAGACAGAGACCACACTGGAACAAACTTTCCATGAGATCATTCAAGAAAACTTCCCTTATCTAATCAGTGAAGCAAACATTCGAACACAAGAGATTCAGAGAACCCCTGCAAGACAACAAATGAGAAGACCAACTCCTAGACACATGATAATTCACCTAAACAAAGCAGGCATAAAAGAAAAAATACTAAAGGCAGCAAGAGAAAAAGGCCAGATCACCTACCATGGAAGACCAATCAGAATAGCAGCAGATTTATCTACAGAAACCCTGCAGGCTAGGAGAGCTTGGAGCCCTATCTTCAAAGTCCGAAAAGATAAACAATTTCACACAAGAATAACCTACCCGACCAAGCTAAGCTTCATCAGTGAGGGAGAATTAAAATCTTTCCCAGATCTCCAATCCCTAAGAACTTATGCTGCCACCAAACCATCTCTACATGAAACACTTAAGAAAGTACTAAACAGAGAAGAAAAGGAAAAAAGAACAATGTTCTTCACAAGAGTACAGGGAAAAGGATAAAATATACATGAACCAATCCCAAAACCAAAAGAAAGATACACACAAAAAAACCCAAGAAGAACAACAACTCTATAAGAACCCTATGATAGGGATGAACTCTCATATTTCAATAATTAGCCTGAATGTGAATGGACTAAATGCACCACTGAAAAGACATAGAATGGCAAAATGGATAAAATATCACCAGGCAACAATATACTGCCTTCAAGAGACCCATCTCACTAGAAAGGACATACACAGACTCAAAGTAAGAGGATAGGAAACAAATTTTCAGGCGAATGAAACACAAAAGAAAAGGAGGAGTCATGATCCTAATTTCAGGCAAAATACCATTTAAGCTATCAAAAAATTAAAAAGATACAGAGGGCCACTACATAATGATAAAAGGTTCACTTCATCAACAAGAAATATCTATCCTAAACAAGAAGAAATTGAGACCCTAAATAGACCAATAACAATCAAGGAAATCGACTATGTAATAAGAAAATTTCCTACAAAAAAAAGCCCTGGTCCAGATGGCTTTCCAGCAGAATTCTACATGACATTTAAGGAGGAGCTGATACCAATCCTACTGAAGGTATTCCAGGCGATTGAAAAAGATGGAACTCTCCCCAAATCATTTTACAAAGCCAACATCACATTGATACCCAAGCCAGGTAAAGATCCAACAAAGAAAGAGAACTACAGGCCGATATCTTTGATGAACATAGATGCTAAAATTCTCAACAAGATCCTAGCAAACCGGATTCAGCAATACATCTCAAAAATCATCCATCATGACCAAGTAGGCTTCATTCCTGAGATGCAAGGCTGGTTCAACATTCATAAAACCATAAATGTAATTAAATACATCAACAGATGTCAAAACAAAAACCACATGATTATATCATTAGATGCAGAAAAAGTTTTTGATAAAATCCAGCACCCCTTCTTGATAAAAACCCTTGAACATCTAGGCATATGGGGAACATAACTCAAAATAGTAAAAGCCATCTACGAGAAACCCACAGCCAGCATACTCCTAAATGGACAAAAATTGGAACCATTTCCCCTGAAAACCGGAACAAGACTAGGATGCCCACTCTCATCCCTCCCGTTCAACATAGTATTGGAAGTCCTGGCTCGAGCAATCAGAGAAGAAGAAGCAATCAGGGGTATCCAAATAAGAAAAGAGAAAGTTAAGTTATCTCCCTTTGCAGATGATATGATTGTGTACCCTGAAAACCCAAGAGAATCTGTCAAAAACCTCCTTACACTGATAAAGGCCTTTGGCAAAGTCTCAGGATAGAAAATTATAAAACACTGCTCAAAGAAATCAAAGATGACACAAACAAGTGGAAAAATATCCCATGCTCATGGATTGGAAGAATCAACGTTGTGAAGACGTCCACCTTACCTAAGGCAATCTACAAATTCAATGCAATACCCATCAAATTACCAGCAACATTCTTCTCAGGCCTAGAAAAAACAACACAGGAATTCATATGGAAACACAAACGCCCAAGAATAGCCAGAACAATCCTCAGCAAAAAAAAAAAACAAAGCAGGTGGTATTACGTTACCAGACTTCAAACTTTACTATAAAGTTACAATCATCAAAACAGCTTGGTATTGGTATAGGAACAGGCATATAGATCAATGGAATAGAATTGAGATTCCAGAAGCAAAACCTCAGTTTCTCAACCAACTCATCTTCGACAAGGCCTCCACCACCTACCACTGGGGAGAGGAGAACCTATTCAGTAAATGGTGCTGGGAAAACTGGCTGACCACATGCAAAAGATTGAAACAGGACCCCTATCTATCCCCACACACAAAGGTTAACTTCAAATGGATCATAGACCTAAATGTAAAACCTCAAACCATAAGAACCTTATAAAATGAAGGAAATACCCTCATGGAAATCAGAACTGACATCCAATTCCTGAACAAAACCAGAAACCCACAGGTCATAAGAGAGAAGATAGACAAGTGGGATCTTATTAAACTGACAAGCTTCTGCAAGGCCAAAGAAGACATCAAGAGATCAGGGAGACAACCTACAGACTGGGAAAAAGTATTTGCCAACACCAGGTCTGACAAAGGCTTAACATCTTGGATCTACAAGGAACTCAAACATGCTGAAAAGAAGAAAACAAACAACCCCATTATAAAATGGGCAAAAGATATGAACAGACACTTCACAAAGGAAGACATCTGAGCAGCCAACAGACACATGAAGAAATGTTCAACCTCACTAATCATCAAGGAGATGCAAATCAAAACCACACTGAGATACCACCTAACTCCAGTCAGAATGGCAATTATCAACAACTCAAAAATTAACAGCTGCTGGAGACCCTGCCATTCAACAACCATAGAATACATATTCTTCTCAAGTGTACATGAACATTCTCCAAGATAGATTGTATGTTAGGCCACAAAACAAGCCTTAACAAGTTTTAGAATATTAAAATAATCTCAAGTATTATTTCTAAGCACACATATTAAACTAGAAATAAATTAAAAGATAATTTTTCAAAATTCACAAATTTGTGAAAATTAAACAGCATACTCCTGAACAACCAATGAGTCAAAAAAAACCTAAATAAAAATCAAAAATTATCTTCAGACAAATGAAATGAAAATACAACATACTAAAATTCATGAGATGCAATATAAACAGTTCTAAGAGGGAAGTATGTAGTATTAAATGCTAACATTAAGAAAAAGAAAAGATTTCAAATAAACCTCCTAACTTCACACCCTAAAAAACAAGAAAAAGAAGAAGAAACTAAGGCCAAAGTCAGAATAAGGAAGAAAATACTAGAGGATAGAGTAGAAATAGATGAAATAGAGGCTAGAAAGTCAATAGAAGAGATCGACATAATTAAGAGTTGATTTTTTAAAAAGATGAACAAAATTGTCAATTCTTTGGCTACACTAACCAAGAATAAAGAGAATTCAAATACATTAAGGTATAAATTAAAGAAAAGACAATACAACTGATATTACAGAACTACAAAGGATAAGAGACTACTATGAACAATTATACACCAGCAAGTTGGATAATCTAGAATAAGTAGATAAATTCCTAGAAACATACAACCTATCAAGACTGAAGCATTAAAAAATAGAAAATCTGAACAATGAGTACGGAGATTGAATCAGTAATCAAAAACTCCTAATAAAGAAAAGCCCATGATCAAATAGGTTCATAGATGAATTCTACCAAGCATTTAAAAAATTAATGCAAATAATTCACAGACTATTACAAAAAAGAAGAGAGCACTTCCAACTACTTTTTGTGAGATCAACCTTATCCTTATACCAAAGCCAAATAAAAAGAAAAGAAAATTACAGATTGCTTTCCATGATGAACACGGATATAAAAATCCTCAATAAAATACTAGCAAAGTGAATTAATGGCACATTAAAAGGATCATACAGAATTGGATCTGAGATGGTCTTCATGGAGCAATAGATTAGCACCCCTCTTGCTGAGCAAGTCAGAGAATAGGGACCAAGCCACCGATAGAGACACTCCAACTATTTTGGACAGGTGAAGCATCCTGCACCCAACAAAGGTCTCTTTGAACACACAGAGGACAGAAAATGATGGTAGATGAGGGAATCCAAGTGCTCCATCCCCTGCTATACACAAGGCTCACACAGGAATTGAAGCCCTGCCCAGTGAATGAGAATAAGTGAGTGTACCTAAAATGCTTAGGGTCCAATCACTCTCTTCCAGCCATGAGTGAGTCATCAGTCCCATGTAGGAGGAGTACTGGTCAGGGCATAGCAGCAGGCAACCAGACTCCAAACAGAATGGGGAAAAAACATGCTAGGTCAGTTGCCATGAGCTTGGCTTCTGCCAGCTAACTCCCAGGCAGGGAAAGCTCACCTGCAGGGTGAACCTCACAGGCACCTGGCCAAGCTTCCCAGCCAGATCAGGAAGAATAACCTTCAAGCCCTACATACCTGCAGGGTGAGTCCTCTCCCCATCCTTTGTGGCAGAGAAATTGCTCTTTTCAAAGAGCACAGTGTGAACTTGATTAGGGATGGAAGGACACAAAAGAAACTCAAAGGGTTTCTCAGTAGGAGGACTTCTGAGCTACAAACCACACACAGCAGACAGGGGGGCCCATCCCCCAACCCACTCTCCACAGAGTTGAAGCAGCAGGGGCTGCCATAATTGCAAAACCTGCCACAGGGTGGAGCAAGGAGCAGAAGTGAGTGCCCCTTCCTCTCTCACTGAGTGACCTATACTGAACTACAAAAAAGGCCCTAGAATAGAGTCAGTGACTACTTTCAGAGCAAAAAAACCAAAAGGAATTACAGATGGGGAAGATAGGCCTGTCACAAGTGAGGAAAAATCAACAGAAAAATATAGACAGCCCTCAGAGTACTAAAGAGACTATTCTCAAAAAAGCAGCTATCAGAGTACAAACAATGGAAAAACTCCCAAACGTTCTGCCCAAGATGACAGACACAGAAATCAGAGACTGGATGGCTACAATGAACAGAAAGAACCAAGAAACCTACAAGCAAAACTCATCAAAGTCATACCGGAAGTAAAAGAGGAGTTGGCTAATTTCAGAAAAGCTCATTCTGAAATAATGGAAATGTACAACTTCATCCTGGAAATCTAAAACAAAGCAACAAGCATAGGATATAGGATCAACCAAGCAGAGAAAAGAATCTCCAAGTTTGAAAACCAAAATATGGAATTAACCCAGGCTGTCAAAAGCATAGAACAAAAACTTAAAAAGAAGGAGCAAAGCTTCCAAGAAATGCAGGACTGTGTCAAGAAGCCAAATCTATGTCTGATTGGTATCCCTGAAGCAGAGAAGGAAACTGAGAACACTATGGAGCAAACATTCCATGAGGTTATCTAAGAAAACTTCCCACATCCCTCTAAAGAGGTGACTATTCAAGCACAAGAGAGTCAGAGACCCCTGCAAACTATCACATGAGAAGACTGCCAGGCATGGTGGCTCACACCTGTAATCCCAGTACTTTGGGAGGTGGAGGCAAGAGGACTGCCTGAGTCCAAGGGTTCACGACATGAGAAGACCAATCCCAAGATACATAATAATCTGCCTCCACAAAGTAAGCATGAAAAAAAAATCCTAAAGGCAGCAAAACAGAAAGGTAAGACTACCTACTAGAGAATACCCATCAGAATCACTCCATATTTATCTGCAGAAACACTACAACTCAGAAGGGACTGGAATCCAATCTTTAACATTCTTAAAGATAAGCAATTCCAGCCAAGAATTTCCTACCCTAGCAAACTAAGCTTCATCAGCGATAGAGTATTAAAATCCTTCCCAGACACCCAATTCCTGAGAGAATATGGCCACCTCCATCTCAGCCCTTCAGGAGACACTTTAGTAGGTGTTGAACATATTTTTTTTAAAGAAAAGAACCCTCATATCCATCGCAAAAGTACAGGCAAGCAAGAGTTAACAGAGCTTACAGAGCATTCACAAAAATGAAAATACACACATATGTAAATGCAAAAGTAAAAAGGAAACAAAGCAACCTCTTAAGAGCCCTATGACAGGGATAAACTCTCACATTTCAATAATCAATTTGAACATGAATGAACTAAATGTGCCACTGAAGGGACATAAAGTGACAAACAGGCTAATGAAGCATGATCCAACAATCTGCTGCCTCCAGGAAACTCATTTCACTGCCAAGGACACCCACAGGCTCAAAGTTGGGAGCTGGAAAATAGTCTTTCGGCAAATAGAAAACAGAAGAAAGCAGGAGTAGCTGTCTGATATCAGACAAAGCAGACTTCAAACCATCAAAAATTAAAAAGTACACAGAAGGGCACTACATAATGATAAAAGGCTCAATCCACCAGAAATAACTATCTATCTTAAACATATTCGCACCCAACACAGGAGCACCATGTGTTTTTGTTTTGTTTTGTTTTGTTTTTGAGTTGGAGTCTCACTCTGTCACCCAGACTGGTGTGCAGTAGCCAAAAAGCTGGTTCTTTGAAAGGATAAATAAGATGAACAGACACCTGGCCAGACTGACTTTTAAAAAAAGAGAAAGTCCAAATAAACACAATTAGAAATGCAAAAGACAGCCAGGCTCTGTGACTCAGCCTGCAATCCCAACACTTTGGGAGGCAGAGGTGAGAGGAATGCCTGAGCCCGCAGGTTCGAGAACAGCCCGGGCAACTTGGCAAGACCTCATCTCTACAATAAATCAAAAAAATTAGCCAGGCGTGGTAGCACACGCCTGTAGTTCTAGTTACTTGGAAGGCTGAGGCAGGATTGCCAGAGCCCAGTAGGTTGATGCTGGGTGGCCGTGAGCATGCCACTCTGCACTCCAGCCTCAGAGTGAGATGCCAGGGCAACAGAGTGAGATGCTGAAAGAAAGAAAGAAAGAAAGAAAGAAAGAAAGAAAGAAAGAAAGAAAGAGAGAGAGAGAGAGAGAGAGAGAGAGAGAGAAGGAAGGAAGGAAGGAAGGAAGGAAGGAAGGAAGGAAGGAAGGAAGGAAGAAAGAAATGCAAAAGGCAAAGTCACAACTGACCCTGAAGAAATTCAAAAGATGAAAAGAAAGAAAGAAAGAAAGAAAGAAAGAAATGCAAAAGGCAAAGTCACAATTGACCCTGAAGAAATTCAAAAGATGATCAGAGATTACTATGAACACCTGTAGCCAAATAAACTAGAAAATCTAAAGGAAATGGAGGATTTTCTGACATCACACAACCTTCCAAGTTTGAAACAAGAAGAAATTGAAACTCTAAACAGACCAATAACAATCCAGAAAATTTACTCAGTCATAAGAAATCTCCATGAACCAGATGACTTCCCAGTTGAACTCTAAAAGATGGAAAAAAAGAAAAAGCTGATACCAATCTTATTGAAATTATTCCAGACAGTAGAGAATGGTGGAGTTCTCCCCAACTCATTTTATGAAGTTAACATCATACTGATACCCAAACCTGGCAAAGATCCAACAAGGAAAGAGAATTACAGGCCAATCTCTTTGACGAACATAGACACAAAAAATCTCAACAAGATTCCAGCAAATTGGTCCAACAACACAATGACCAGGTGGGTTTTCATTCCTGGGATGCAGGGCTGGTTAAACATTCACAAGACCATAAACATAATTCAGGACATTAACAGATGTGAAAACAAGAATTACATGATTATCTCATTAGATGCAGAAAAAGCATTTGACACAATCCAGCATTCTTTCTTGATAAAAACCCTTGAGCCCCTAGACGTAGAAGGAACATTCCTCAAAACAGTAAGAGCCATCTATGATAAACCCAAAGCCAACATTTGCTCATGGGCAGAAGTTGGAAGCGTTCCCATTGGAATGGAAAAAAGCAAGTATGCCCACTCTCACTCCTCCTGTTCAACATAGTGTTGGAAATCCTAGACAGACTAATCCGGCAAGAAAAGGAAATAAGGGTTATCCAAATAGGAAACAAGATAGATAAGCTATCCCTCTTTGAAGACAATATGATTTGATACATTGAAAACCCTAAGCCTCCTTGCACTGATTAATGACTTTGGTAAAGTCTCAGGTTACAAAATCAATGTGCAAAAGACAATGGCATTTCTATACACCAGCAACAAGCAGGTAGAAAACCAAATTAAAAGCACAATTCCATTCACAATAGGCACAATACAAATGAAATACTTTGGCATTTTCCTAACCAGAGAAATGAAAGTCCTTTACAACAAGAACTATAATATGTTGCTCAAAGAAATCAAGTATGACACAAACAAATGGAAAAACATTCCATGCTTATGGATTGGAAGGATCAATATTGTCAAGAAGTGCATCCTACCCAAGGCAATCTACAGATTCAATGCAATACCCTTCAAATTACTGACATCATTTTTTTTTACATAGAAATGACAGTACAGAAATTCATATGGAAACAAAAAATAGCATGAATATCCAAAACAATCCTTAGCAAGACAAGCAAAACACGAGGTATCACACCTCCAGGCTTTAAGCTTTATTACAAGGCTACTATAACCAAAACAGCCTGGTATTGGTACAGGAATAGGCACATAGACCAATGAAACAGGACAGAGATTCCAGAAGCAAAAACATGGTCTCTCAACCAATTCATCTTTGACAAAGTCACCAGTAACAATCATTGGTGAACGGAAGCCATATTTAGCAAATTGTACTGGGAAAACTGGTTGACCACATACAGAGGAATTAAACTGGACCCCTTACCTGTCACTATATGAAACTGGACCCCCTACCTATCACAGAATCAGCATACAAAGATCCATAGCATACACTACTGATTCTATACACTAACAACAAACTACCTAAAAAAATTAAGAAAACAATTCCATTTATAACAGCCTTTAAAAAAATAAAGATGCTTAGGAGTAAATTTAATTAAGGAAGTAGCTGGGCTCGGTGGCTCAGCCTGTAATCCCAGTGCTTTGGGAGGCTGAGGTGAGTGGATTGCCTGAGCCCACGGGTTTGAGACCCACCTGGGCAACTTGGTGAGACCTCATCTCTACAATAAATCAAAAATTAGCCGGGTGTAGTAGCATGCACCTGTAGTTCCAGCTACTTGGAAGGCTGAGGCGGAAGGATTGCTGGAACCCAGTAGGTCAAGGCTGCAGTGGCTGGGAGCAGCCACTGCATTCCAGTCTAGGTGACAGAGTGAGACATCAACTCAAAAAAAAAAAAAAAAAAAGGAAGTGAAAGATCTGTATACTGAAAATAATAAAGCATTGATGAAAGAAATTGAAGTAGATGCAAATAAATAGAAAGATATCCCATGTTCATGGATTGAAAGAATTAATCTTGTTCAAATGTCTCTACTACCCAAAGCAATTTTACAGATTCAATGCAATTCCTATAAAGAAAACTCCAATGTGATTCTTCACAGAAACAGAAAAAACATTCCTAAAATTTTTGTGGGGCCAGGCTCAGTGGCTCAACCTGTAATCCCAGCACTTTGGGAGGCTGAGGCGAGTGGATTGCCTGAGCCCACAGGTTCACCAGTCCAGGCAACTTGGCAAGACCTCATCTCTACAATAACTGAAAAATTAGCCAGACATGGTAGTGCACACCTGTAGTTCTGGCTACTTGGAAGGCTGAGGTGGATAGGGTTAGGGTTAGGGTGGACAGATTGCTAGAACCCAGCAGGTCGATGTTGGGGTGGCCATGATCATGCCTCAGCACTCCAGCCTGGGCGACAGAGTGAGATTCCAACTTAAAAAAAAAAAAATTATGGAATCACAAAAGACCCTGAAAAGTCAAAGAAATCTTGGTCAAAAAAAAGTTGAAGTCATCATACTAGCAGATTTTAAAATATCTTATAGTAATCAAAATAGGACTATACTGGCATAAAAACAGAAAAATTGGCCAGGGAATAAGACAGAGAGGCTAGAAAACTCATATATCTATGGTCAGTTGATTTTTGACAAGGGTACAAAGAACACACAATAGGAAAAGTATAGTCTCTTCAATAAATTATGTTGGAAAAACTGGATATCCACATGCATAAAAAATAAAAATGGACACATCTCACTCCATATAAACAAATCAACTCAAAATGGATTAAAGATTTAAACATAAGGCCTGAAACTATAAAACTACTGGAAGAAAACAGAGATAATATATTCATGACATTGGTCTGGGCAGTGGTTTCTTGGATATGACCCTAAGACCACAGAAAACAAAAGCAAAAATAGGCAATTGAGATTGCATCAAACTATGCACAGCAAAGGAAATAGTTCACAGAGTGAAGTGCCAACTCATAGACTATGAGAAAATATTTGCAAATCATACAGTTGATAGGGGGCTGATATACAACATATAAAAAGACCTCAAACTACTCAATAACAAGAAAACAAATAACCCTATTTTAAAAGGGGCAAAGAAGCTAATAGATATTTCTCGAAAGAAGACATACAAATGGTCAACAGATATATGAAACGGTGCTCAACATCTCTAATCAGAGAAATGCAAATCAAAACCAAAATGAGATCTCAAACTGGTCAGGATGACTATTATAAAGAGAGAGGGAGAGAGAGAGAGAGCAAGTGTTGGCAAGTGTGTGGGAAAAAGGGAACCCTTTTACACTGCTGGTGGGGATATAAATTGGTATAGCCATTTGGAAAACACTATTGAGGTCCCTCAAAAAATTGAAAATAAAACAGCAATCCCATTTCTGGATATATATATATATAATGGAATCAGTATCTTGAGATATCTGCACCCCCATGTTCATTGAATTATTCACAAAAACCAGGATATGGAAACAGCCTAAGTGTCAATCAATGGGTGAAAGGATAAAGAGAATTATGCTAAGAGAAATAATCTAGACACAGAAAGGTTAATCTCACTTATACGTGGAATCCAAAAATGTTGAACTCATAGAAGCAAAGAGTAAAAGAGTAGTTATCAGGGGCAAGAGTTAAGGAAAATAGGGAGATGTTGGTCAAAGTATATAAATTTCACTTAAAAATGAATAAACTCTGAGGACTTTATGTACAGCATGGGTAGTTATGGATGTGTTAATTTTATTGAGGTAAGCATTACATAATTACAGCAATTTGTCAATTAAATATTTTTAAATGTAAAAAAAGAAACAATAGATGTCATCAATAGGAAATGGACTCATATTTCTACTGCCAAGTCATCTTGTTCCTTCCAATGAGGAGGGCTCTCCTCCAATTTCAGAGCATCCTCCTCTGCTTATCACTACATCTCATCTCCTCCTTCTTTCTTGAAAAATTTATACAATGGACAATATTACTTTTTCATTTTTAACCCCAATCTCTCCCACTCTACTGGGGTTGTTAAACTCTCTCTTGATTCTATTTCTTTCTCCAGCTTCTGTCTCCTTTCTCAATTTTCCTTTACAACAAAATTTCTCAAAAAAAAGTCATGTATAGACACTGTTTTCATTTCCCTACTCTTCAACTCACTTCAATCTAGTTTTTGCTCCCTCCACTCCACTTAAGTGAATATCATTATTTTCCAGTCATTTCTTTGCTGCTAAGTTAAATGGACACTTCTCATTCTTTAGATGACTTGACCTTCCAACTATTCTTTATACATTTGACCATTCTTTCTTTTTGAAAATGTTCTCTTCCCTTGATTTCTAAGACTTTGCCCTGCCCTGATTTTCTTCAGAGCTCTGGCTCTCCAGTCTCTTCTTCTCTCTCTTTTGTCAGTTCACTTTCCTCTTCCTAACCTTCAAATGTTTGTGTGATGTGGCCAAGGTCTCATTTTAGGCCCCCTTCTCTTCTTATTTTATATTTTCTGCTGAATGATTTAATCTACTCTCTTGGCTTCTTTTACCATCCATAATATATGAATTATAAATTTATATCCCAAGCCCAATTCTCTCCCGTGATATTCAGACTCAAATTCTTTACCACCAGGCACTTCAAACTCAACACAGCCAAAATAAATTCATAACCTTAGCCCCTCCTCCTTAAAACTTACTTGATTTCCTGTATCATTCCCTGTCATAGTGGGTGGCAACACTATCTATTCAATTACTCAAGTTAAAAGGTTAGGAATCAGCCTTGGAATCTACATGTCCTTCATTTCCCAATATCCAATCAATCTTTGACATCTTTTTTTCATTTACTACTCCTCAATATCTTTCAAAACCATCAACTTCTCTCTATCTTTGTTGCCATCTCTCTCATTCAAACTACTATCATCTACTGCCTGGTCTTCCACACACTAATTTTTCTTTCCCAAATCTAAATTATTCTAAACTGCAGTCAGAGAGATCTTTTAAGAACTATAATATGATCACATTACTCTCTATCTTAATACCATCCCTTTGCTCTTAGCATAAAGGACAAAATCTTACAGATGGCTCTTTGCCATCTTGGAAACTTCATCTTTGTTACTCTCCTCTTTTCTCTTTATGTTTGAGCTTTCCTGACCTCCTTTTCAGTTCCATGAATACACTATGAGCCTTCTCACATTAGGGACTTAGCACATGTTGTTCCCTTATCTTCAAGGACCCGTTCTTAACTCTTATCTCCATACTCTGACTAGCTAAGACCTACTAATCCTCTACATCTCAGCCTAGATTTCACTTCCTTAAGAAAATCTTCCTAGACCCTCCACAACAGTTAAGACTTCCCTGTTATATTTCTCTTTACTTATTACTTACAAAAACTATAAACAAATAAAGACTTTCTTCCTCATCAAAATGGAAACCACATGAGTGTCAGTTTGAGGTCTTGATCATTCCTAAATCTCTCCCCTTGGCATTATGCCTTGAACAGAGTTCATGCTCAGTTATCTACCTTTCATGCCTTTTTTAGAAGTCAAAGCACTTACTCTTCCACATTCTATGACAACCAAGTAGACTTAAGTGTACTTTTCCCCATATTTAAATATCATGTTCTTCTTGCTCCTGTTGCTTCTGATGATAGTGCTTTTTCCTCCTCTTTGCAAGTCCAATCTATTCATCCTTCAAGATTACCAGCTCCAAAAAGTCTGGCAGGAAGGAGAATCTCTCTGCAATTACCTAATATTTTCTCATGCTCAGTTACTGTTTCTACCTATCTCTCATGCTCAGTTACTGTTTCTACCTATCTCTCCTGTTTGGTTATTGCATCCTGTCTTACATCCTGCTTTGTTATTGCATCCTGTCTTAACTTTCCAGTCCAGATTTTGCATCCTTTCTTATCTCTCCTGCTCTTTTATTGCATCCAATTTTGTATCTCCATTTCATTGATTATATCCTGTCTTATCTCTCCTGTCTGGTTACTCTGTCTGGTCTTATCTTTCCTATTGAGTTATTTCATCTTGTCTTATCTCTCCTGCTCATTTACTGCATTCTATCTTATCACTCCAATTCAGTTCTTGTACCCAGTCTTATCTCTCTTCTTCATTTATTGCATCCCATCTTATCCTTTCCCATTCAGTGAATTCATCTTGTCTTGTCTCTCTCATTCATTTTTGTACCCTGTCTTATCTCACCAGCTCATTTATTGCATCCTGTCTTATCTCTGCAGTTCAGTTATTCCATTCCTCTACCTCTCATGTTCACTTATTACATCCTGTCTCATCTCTCTCTCTCTCTCTCTCTCATTTATTGTATACTATCTTATTGTTCCCTTTCATTTATGACATCAGAAAAAATATATACTAAAACTAAATATAACTTTTAACATAAAAGTATCCTCCTGGAACAAGATGTCTAAGAAAGTCTTGCTGTCTAACTGGAACTGAGAAAGAAGTGAGAATTTAAAGAAATCAAAGATATAATTAAATTTGCCCACAGATGTATATTTATTACAGTTCATCAATACATAGAAGGCTAGATTCTCAAATATTAATAATTAATGTTGCCTGAGTAGTTGAGATGGCACATGATTTCTCACACCTTAGAGTAGAAATGTCAAACAGCTAAGAAGGAAAATAAGAGTAAGCCACACTAATTAACAACCCTTAGGAACCAGTGAGGCCCTAAAGAATGAAAAAAAAAACTAGAAAGAGTTGAAAGATTCTGTCTTCCCATTATTTTCTCATTTAAACATGCTTTCCCAAGAATTTGTGTGCCTCTGAGTTCATTATTACACTTAGCAGGTGCTTCTCTATGCATATGATGGAAAAAGTAAGAGGAAAGGTAAAGCTAAGAGAGGAAAGTGGTGGATGAGTAAAACTGTTACATGTGTTAGAGGCCAAATGATAGATATGTCATCAAGACAGAATTTCTAAAAAGCACGTTCAAGGCTCTATTATATCCTATAGAACAGAAAAATGTAAGTCTCCACATATTTCTATATTTCAGCATCATATACTTTTCATAGTTCTGTGTGTCATGGTTTTTGTTTATTTATGGCATCTTGGTTTTGAATATGCTTGCTTCTGGTAAGCATTACAGTATGTTCAGCAACAGGATACCATAACACCACATAAAGTTTCCATAAATGCAGGTTTTTATAAGGTCAGTTGATAGGAGGTCCCTCACTTATTATTCTTTTAGTTTTTTACTTCTAGCTTTGCACTTATTGTGCCAATAAAATACCACATTAGATAAATACAGAATCTTTGGGTTGTGCTAGAGTCCAGCTCCAGTGGGTCAGGGTTTCCTGGAAGAGGGATGGTGTTGGCGCAGGAGAAAAAACTTGGACACTGACTCTGCTGCAAGCAGGACAAATGCCGATTTATTGTCTTTTCCAACTCCTTTTATACCCTACTTGTTTTTTGTTTTCAAGAAAATTAGTTACAATTTAATGGACCGGAAAGGCAATGTATCTTTGTTCATGCTGTTTTGATCTTAAAACACTATCATCCTAAACATTAACTATAAATTTTATAAACTTCTAACATTTCTTAATGATTATCATTTCTTAATGTTCATACAAAACTTACTTATGCCTATAACTATTACATTATGAATCACTACCAAGTTCTAAGCACTATAATTATCACATAGATTAACAAGTCACACCTGTGACTTTCACACAGCAATTTGCAACTAGCTGAAGTAAAACAACATTTTCAAGATTTCTTAGCCGCAAGTTGGCCTGACTAGTTTTCCACAATGTTACACCTGGTGTTTACAATCTGTGTCAATTATTCCCTGTTAGGGAAAATGAGCTTCAAAGTTTGCAAAACAAAAGGCCTCTCAGGTTCAAGTCACCTCAGTTATAATCCCTAACCAGAATTACAAGCCTCCTTAACAAAGGGAAGTAAAGGCAAGGGTGCTCTAATATTTATGTGATTATTAATTTCTTAAGCATAATATACCACATGTAGAAATTAAGAAATTAAGTAAATATAATTTTTGCATTGGCACTCTTCCTAAAAATACAAACTGTAGCTTCTCAAATTTCTCCAATTAGTTGCCAATCAGAAGAAATAAAATCTTACAAGTAATTATCTACCCGCACATGATATTTAAAATCTCCATTGATAATTTCCTGGCAAGGCCAGTGAGTTCCCTGACAAACATTAAATCAAGCACTTTCTGATTTTTTACAATTTTCCCAACTACAATGTTTAATCAAATGATTGTATGGTTTAATACCAGGAAGCCAGGGACATGGAAACCTAGGGAGGAATTCAAATGAAGGGAAGGTAATTTTTTCATGAGTTCTCCTTTTGCCTTTTTGCAAGAGGTAGTGGAGGTGTGAGTGGAGTTTTGCTTTCCATCCTCAGACTGTACAGAACTTTTCGGCTGCACCAATAACAAAAGTAGAAGAAGCAAGGGTCTCAGCTGCCCAGGTTCGCTTTGCGACCCGGGGTCTTCAACCCCCTGGACTTAGCAGGCAGGTCTCCATGGCTGGCTCCCAACAGGGTTGGAAGGGACCTTAGAGGCTATATAGTGCCTAGGCAATGGTCTCTGGGGTAACTCTGCCTGAGGTGAGTTCTGGCTCAGCTACACACCAGTTATGTGGGCCTGAGCAATTTACTTACCCAGAGTGTGGCTCAATTCCTTTTCAATATGTGGTAATGATAGCACTTTCTACTCTTTAAATTTGTGTGAAAATAAAATGAAGCAATATACATCACATGCTAAGAATATGCATACAGCTTGTTGTAGGCATTCAAAATATGGAGTTATTTTTCCCTCATTCACTTTCTCCACAGTTTTCTTACCTGGAATGCTCTTCATTCAGATTTTTGCATGGGTAATTCTTTCAAATTATTCAAATTACACCTCAAAGAAGCCTACTCCTTGTGGTACCCTGACCATGTCAATCTCTACCTTATCTAATATTTAACTGCCATAGCATGGCACTTGGATATGAAATTCTTCCTTAAGTATTTGTATGAGTGTGTTGTCTCCACTATACCCTCCCATCAAAATGCAAATTCCATCTGAGCAAAGACTTTGTTCTGTAAACTGCTGAATGTCTGCTCAATAAATACCAAATAAATGAGTGAATACTAATATGAAAAGAAGCTCAAAATATATTATAATAAGAAAAAAAGATGAATGCCAAGAGTATAATACAATCTAATTTGAATAAATATATATACTACATTTGTGTGCATAGAAATGTTTATATATACAGAAAATTACCTCTGGGGAGTAGTTTGGGTTTATCACATTGTCTTCTTTGACTTAGTCATAATCACTATTTGTACCTTCTCAAAAATCTCAATTTCAAGCATCCCATTCAATCTTTGCACAAATTACCAAAACTTACATGGGAAGAAGTAGATAATCTGAATAGCTCTATATTTTACCAATACTCACACAGGAAGAAGTAAATAATCTGAATAGGCCTATATTCATTAAGGAAATTAAATCAATAATTAACCACCCTCCACAAAAAAGCATCAGACCTAGATGGTTCCACTGGTGAATTCTACCAGACATTTAAGGAAGAAGTAATACTAACTTCCCACAATATTTTCAAGAACTCAGAAGCAGAAGTAATCTTTTCTAATTCATTCTATGAGGCCATTGTGACCCTATATCAAAACCAAATAAAGACATCATAAGACAGAAAAACTACATTAAAAAACTCTTATAAGCATAGATGACAAAATTCTTAACAAACTATTATCAAATTGAATCCTCAACAAACTATTATCAAATTGAATCAAAAAGAATTACATACCACAACCAAGTAGTATTTATTCCTATTAGTCTCTATTCTATATCTCCTGTTCTTCCAACTCACCTACTCCAAATCTTCTATGACTGAAATTCTTTGACAACATCAAGACCTCCTATCTTTTGACTCCTTCCACTTTCTCATTGTTCTGATATGTCCCCTCATATTCTCACTTCCTTCCTTACCCAAGCTTACATTTTATGGCCCATTATTATAATTATTCACTTAGAAAGAGTCTTAATTCCCTTGATCCTCTCTCCCTGTATTATACTTGCCTGACAAAAATCTTACCTTGGTTAAACCCAACTATTCATCTTTTCTCTTTGTATACCACTACATCTCCTCCACAGCCCTCACTCTCAGCCAGTGGCCTTGCTTCATACTTCATTGAGAAAAGAGAAGCAAGTATTTCCTCATATTTTTCCACCATCCAATCTAATTACCCTGAAACCTGCCTTCACTTTCAGTCATCTTTCCTAATATATAAAGTGTTCCTGCTCCCCTTCCATTTGGCTTCTGGATTCTAGCCCTTCCCTCTCTTGCATCATCAATGTGCTTAATTTTATGGGATCTTTTTCATCAACAAAAATATGCTTAGTTTTGCCCAAGTTTTAATAATATGCTTTGTCTCTCTTATCTTCACCTCCTATCTGCAGATACCACTTGAGTTATTAGCTATCTTTCTCAACAATCATTTTTTTCTCCTTTAACCATTATTATGAGATAAAGTACTTGTCCCTAGGTGTTGAATCACCACACCCCCCAGGATTTGAGTTCTCAGGGGACCCAGATATTGTAGAACATAGACTGTTATGTCCTTTCCAAATTTCTGACCCACAGAATCCATGTGCATACTAAAATGGTTGTTTGAATCCACTATATTTGGGATAATTTGCTATGTACAATAGTCACTGAAACATAGTCCAAGCCATCTTTAAGTTCTATCTTCACTACTGTAATGCCTACCTACCCTTGCTGCCTACATTCTATATGGAGACTAGTTGTTTTAAATCTTCAGGCAGATTATATTACTCCTCTTCCTAAAATTCCCACTGGCTTCCCATATCACTCAGATGAAAATCCAAAGTCCCTACTGTACCTCAAAGTTTTACATTATCTGATCCTCCCTGCCATGCTCCCCTTTCTCCATTTTGCTCCTATTACAGGTTTCCTTATTGCTTTTTGTAAATTGGCAAATAAAAATTGTATATATTTACATATATTTATGTATATCATGATACACAACATGGTTTAAAATATGCATTCATTCTATAATGGTGAAATCCAACCAATTAACATATGTATTATCTCACATACTTATCATTTTTTTTGTGGTGAGGATAACAAAAATCAACTTACCTTTTTTTGAGTTGGAGTCTTATTCTGTTACCCAGGATGGAGTGCAGTGGCATGCACACAGCCACCACAGCCTTGACCTGCTGGGCTCAGGCGATCCTTCCGCTTCAGCCTTCCAAGTAGCTGGAACTACAGGCATGTGCCACCACACCCAGTTAATTTTTTGATTTATTGTAGAGAGGAGATCTCACCATGTTTCCCGTGAGCTCAGACAATCCTCTCTCCTTTGCCTACCAAAGTGCTGGGATTACAGGTGTGAGCCACTACACCCAGTTAAAATCAACTTTCTCACCAATTTTTAATTATACATTACATTGTTATTCATTGCAGTCAGGATATTATACAATAGACCTCTTGAGCTTATTTCTCCCAACTGAAATTTTACATCCTTTGACCAACATCTCCCTAATTCCCTCCCACAAACCCCAGCAACTGGTAATCACCATTCCACTCTCTGCTTCTATTAATTCAACTTTTTTAGATTACACATATAAGTGAGATCATGCGCTATTTGTCTTCCTTTGCCTGGTTCATTTCACTTAACGTAATGTCCTTCAGGTACAACCATGTTATCACAAATTGAACCTTTAGGTATACTCCTGCATCAGGCCCTTTATACTTTCTATTCCTTCTATACAGAATATTCTTCTTCTAGAAACCCATATGGCCTGTTCCTTCTCTTCTTTCAAACGTCTACTCAAATGGCACCTGGATACATTAGGTTCTTCCATATGTGAGAACAGTATCTGACACATAATGGACACTCAATAAATACGTATTAAATAAACAAGTGAGTCAACAACATACTCATATGTTGGAATCAGAACTATGTAGAATGTAACAAATAGTTGACTTTAAAATCAATCTACAACCTTTTTTCCATAGTGGTGATCCTTTGGGGGGGGGGTCTCAGAAATTTAAAAAAAGGACAAACACCACTCTGACTTGCTGAATCTTAAGGAATTTTATTGATATGCTGCCACACTGGACACCACAGAAGCTAGGGCATGAACAACTCTAACCTAAGTCCCAACTATATTTTTTAAACCAAATTTATATAGGAAAAAAGTAACAACAAAAATCATCTTGGTCATTGGACATTTTCTTTTTTTTTTTTTTTTTTTTGAGTTGGAGTCTCACTCTGTCACCCAGACTGGAGTGCAGTGGCCGCTCCCGGTCACCGCAGCCTCGACCTGCTGGGCTCCAGCGATCCTTCCACCTCAGCCTTCCGAGTAACCAGAATTACAGGTGTGCGCTACCACGCCCGGCTAATTTTTTTTATTTATTGTAGAGATGAGGTCTCGCCTGCCCAGGCAGGTCTTGAACCCGCGGGCTCAGACAATCCACTCATCTCAGCCTCCCAAAGGCGCGGGATTACAGGCTGAGCCACCGAGCCCGGTCACTGGACATTTTCTAACCACCATCTATCTTCAGCTCTTTATCACTTTAACTCTCCAGGTATATTTGAGAGAAGTATCAGCATGCTATTGTGACCCTCATCTCCGATTTAAAAATGTTTGCCTCAGCAGCCTGTGGTGACACTAATCTAAGCACTTTATAAACTCAGACTTTATTTATAAAAAAGTGTGTATTTATTCTTACATGTTTAAACTTTAGTCATCTTCAAAAAAAAAATACTCTGCTTAATGTCATACACTTAACAAGATGCTTTTTCCACAGCCCAGAACAGTTTTTGAACTCATCAGTTTTGATGTTAAACTTTTAAGTGCTTCTGCCACTTTTTGTTTCACCTTTTCTACATCGGCAAAAGGTTTCTCTTTGAGGACTTTTTTCATCCAGAGAAACAAACAAACAAAAGTAGCTCGGGGCAAGATTGGGTGAACAGGGAGGGTGGGGCACTGGGGTCATGCCATTTTTTGGCAATGACTGCTGAACACTCAGCGTGGTGTGGGCAGGTTTGCTCGTAAATCAAGCATCATGAAATGGGCAACTGTGTAAAAACACTCTCCAAAAAAAAAAAAAAAATTCACCAAAGCCAAATGCAGACTCTCACAAAAACATAGCTAGTGCACTGATGCAGATGGGTTCCTAGAACACATACCTAGCGGGGGAGACCTGTACTACAAGGAGCCCACCACCCAAAAAAAATTCTGGGATTTTTCGGATCCCTTCCTGTACATGTGTGTGTGAATTAAATAAGATAATATAAAAAGTATGGATTATATATAAAGTATATATAGTTTCGCATGTGTGATATAATTTCTAATATCACATATACAAAATCTAATTTAATTCACACAACCCTGTAAGGTGAAAGCTGTATTGGATTTTCACCAGACTTATGCTTTTAATAGATAAAGAAGTACAAGGTCATAGAAGCCCATATTTCCAAATCTGTGAGTAAAATAGGAGGTCAGCTTTTATCCAGACTGCTTAAATATAGCATCCAAAATAACTCTCTTAATTTAGATTGAAGCCTATCTTCCCACAAATGTCTAATAATAAAGAACCAAATACAAGCTTAGTGTTAATTTCCTGTATTTCTATGCAGAAAAGCAAGTCTAAGGGAAATGTCTCCTCTTTCATTTAGTGTTGCTTCTGTTCTCTCTATATCCAAGTTCTGCAAAGTTCTCAGATCCACTCCTGGTGGCCCATGCTAAGTGCCACTAGAATATCATTGACTTGTTTCAGAGCCCTCAAGATCTGAGTGATCAGTCTGTCTGTAATTAATCAAAGTTCTGACTTTTGGGTAGAGTCCTCAATAGTCAGTTTCATAATTCACCCTATGTGTCTTGGTCTCATTCATACATTCTTCGTTCACCTTTTGGTTCCAAATGCAGTAAATATATTTAAACTACTTATTTGTCTAAAATTCAGATATTAATTTGCAAAAGAAACAAAAATAATTAAGTTGTGAAAATCTTAGAGAAAAACCAGAGCAAGTTTCTTTCTGGCTTAGAGCCTAACACTTTGGGTAAGTCAATAGACTTCTGTGAGTCATTTCCACAAATATTTTTTTTAAGTCTGACCACCTATTCCATAGTATTTTGTCAAAAGAAATTTTAAAAATATAAAGGATTCAATCTGTCAATGTGTTAAAGTTAAATTCCAAGTCAACTGAATTATAAAAACAGTGATCTCATTAATAAGTAATTTAAGCCAGAAAATGATAGCTGAAATATCACACCAAATAGTTAGGGACATACTTAGAGTAGGTAGATTTCCTGTCATATTCATCACAGCTGTGTATGTGACAAAACCACCAAAACCCAAATTACGGGTATTATGGGCATATTTGATGGTTCATCTACCTTCTCATTCCACAGGTAGAACACTGTGGATACTAAGTCTTTCCTCCCACCTTAAACAAAAATATGCAGTACCCACCTCATTAGAGCTATAGCTAGTCATGAGGGTTTGCCCATGAACTAGGAATGCATGTTTATGACTTCTTCCATTATTCAGTGGAAACATCACACAACATCCTGTTGTCCCTTCAATGAAAACATACAAACTGGAGATATTCATGGAAAGTCCTCCAAAAAAGAAGCAGACGTGTTTATATCTATCCTAAATCCCTGATTCCTCCCCCACTGGTCTATCACTACTGCCTAATCTGAGAATTCACTTTCACCTTCATGTTTAGACTTTCAGACTGTAAAAGAATCTATCACCAGTCTTTCTAAAATCCGGACCATGGCTAGGAATTTTCTGTCTTAATATCCATCACTCACTGCTTCCAGTCATGGTGTCAGATCTAAAATTCATTCCAAACTCCTTAATGGCTCTAAGCACTAGCAAATCAATTAATCCTAAACTACTCACATCAGGCTCATTCTGTGGGACCAATTTTATAGGCAGGAGAGCAAGTGGGAATCTGGCTTTGAATTCTATGATGAATGATGCAACAGCCAAGCGGGAGAAACAGCCTTAGAAGCCCTGAATCCCCATCCCCTATCAAATGCCTATAAAGAACCCTAGATCATCCTCTGTCAAATTATTTATAGGTGTCAAGAAATATTTCTAATTATATCCATTCACAGCCACAGTCAGTGAATATTGTGCAAAGAGATTGCCAAAAACGGTGTTGCCAAGTAGGTTCCCAGCTAGGACAGCTGAGTTGGCTGCTGTGTTTGCAGAAAGGTCTCTATAAAAGTGGAGCCGAGATGCCTCTGTCCCGTCCTTCCTCAAAATTCTTGAAGGTATGTATACGTGGAAGAACCGTAGGCTAGTTTTACACTCCTGATGATAATGATTTTTCACTCAAGGGAGATGGCTACTATATCCCAAATTTTAATTTTTCTTTCCAACGTTCCTAAGGATGACATTGTACACAATATTGCTACTATTATTTTGTGATTAAATGGAAAAAAAAATCCTGCCTTTTCTTTGTTTTTTCTTTCAACAGTAGTTGTCTGCTTTGAGCCTGCCACCTTCTTCATCTGGTAACACAAGAGGTAAGAGTAATTTATTATTACATTACACTCTAAAGAACAAAGGTATCTCTATATTACTACCTTATAATGAGCTACCATTTTATTTCCGAGTTTAGTATTGGGAGTAGGATACACAGAGCAGCTGCTCTTTAAAAATGGCTTCTCATAAAATTTTGACTTTTCAAGCCATTTAATTAAACAAAATTTAATGAAGCTTCTCCTTCACATGTTGCTAGAACATCACCAAGAATGCAGCTATCAGATGAAATATTTAATGCAAACTACTACTCCAACTTAATTGATAAGGTTGTATCAGAGACAGCACAGTAAAATCAACAATGTGTTGATCTGGAAATCAAAATTTCTAGGTCCCAATCCAGGCTTTTCACTGATTCTAGTGTTGCAGTGGAATTAGCAATGAACCTGGATTTAGGAGAACAGGGCTCATGTCTCAACACTTCTACTCACCACCTTTGTGACACTGAATGACTCTTCACCTTTCTGGGTCTTAGTCTTCTCATCAGTAAAATGAGGAGGCTGGATCCTAGTTGACTGCTAAGATCCTTCCAGTTCTTGTCATCTATTATCAAAGTCAGTGGTTTCTAAGGACTCCTCCACAGAAGCAAAACATTTAACAAACCTCCTCCAGCTGTGCACGTTGAGTCACGCATTTTTAGTATTATGTTAAAAATATTGGTTGGGAGTAGTGGCTCACAACTATAACCCAGCATTTTGAGAGGTCAAGGCAGGAAGATTGCTTGAGCCTAGGAGTTCAAGACCAGTCTAAGCAACACCCCAAGTCCTCAACACTATAAAAAATAAGAATTAAAAAAAAAAATTAGCTGGGTGTGGTGGTGCACACCTGTGGTCCCAGCTACTTGGAAGGCTGAGGCAGAAGGATTGCCTGAGCCCAGGGGGTCAAGGATGTGGCAAGTCATGATCATGCCACTGCACCTCAGTCTGGGTGACAGAGTGAGATGCAACTCAAAAAAAAAAAAATATATATATATACACACACACACACACAATAATGAAAACCCAAAAAACATTTGAGTTATTTTAAATAAGTTTATATTTTAAAAGGCAGCTATATTCATTTAGATAATCACAAAAAAACATACTCTTTATGTGAAAATACTGCTGGTTCAAACTTGAAGCAATTATCACTGTGTGGGTGAATTCAGGAATCCCCCTGCAATATACCTGAGGTTCCTTGGGCCTGGTAAACATCTGGGAAGGATAATAATGACCTTTTTGTATTTCATGAATCAACTGAATTATAGTTATCTCTATATGGTAGTATGTTGTTAAATCAAAATTTCCTACTATAAAAAACAAACACAGAAGCAAAAAATAATGTAATAGAATAGCATTTCCTCTTCAAAGAAAAAACCCTAGCATTAAATGTGCCCATATCTGACCCTTGAAAATGTGTCTAAATTTCACTGTGTCACAGGAGACTTTTAGAGATAAGATTGATTTTAGAACTAGAATATATAGAACATTCCATCTCCAACATTCTAAGCTGAAAGTTTAATACTGAGGACAAAAGATGAACACTCTTTCTGGAAAGCCTACAAAAGGTTGTAGTTGTAGTTGTCATTGCTGTCACTGTCGTTGGCAACCAAGGCACACTTTTCCACAACTACCTGTTCTGCTCCACAGAAGTCACCTTCTTTTACTCTAGTCATTTATTTTGTTCTTGCCATCAAAGCAGCAGGACTTTATTTTCTCATAATTAATTTGTCAAAAATTTTAAAGTGCATTTTGGTTTGAAACTTTATACTGACTATCCAGTATAAAGTTTTCTAAAAGTATTTAGAAAGTTGGTATTTTTGAAAAGAGAAGAAAAGGGAAAGAGATATATAAACCTAAAACAATAAGAAAATATTTTTTTAATTTCTTATTTTAAGGATGTGGGGTACAATTCAGGGTAAGTATACAAATGTTCGTTATGCAGGTGCCCTTGTTGATGGGATGTGCCTCCCCCACCCCCTCCCTGGGGGGCAGTTTCCCACTACTGCCAATCCTACAGAAAAAAAAAAGGATTTAAAAAAAAAAACTGTACTGGACTTGGTGTCTCAAGCCTGTATATCCTAGCACTTTGGGAGGCTGAGGCGGAATTGCCTGAGCCTGCGGGTTTGTTACTGGCCTGGGCAGCATGGTGGGACCTCATCTCTACAGTAAAAACAACTGTAGTTCTGGCTGCTTAGAAAGCTGAGACGAAAGGATCACTGGTGACTTGCAGGTCAAAGCTGGGGTGGTAGTGAGTGTGCCACTGCATTCCAGCCTGGAAAATGGAGTGAGACTCCAACTCAAAAACAACAACAACAACAACAAAACTGGTATGCTGAAATCCGACTAAATACAAAGAGAATTACAGACCAAAAAATGCAATCACTATAAAGTTTTATTTAAAAACCAGATTTTTTCCTCTAAGAGCCTTAAAAGATTGTTTCTAGTTTAGACAACACTTCTGACTTTCACACACTTAAAACCTGAAAAAATAGACTTCAATTTTGACTTAGGACAAAATTATACATTGAATTTTCACCTTTCATTGTACTTATTTTTTTCTCTTTACTTACCTAATCTGTCAGTTAACTAGGAGTTTATTAGGTGTTTTCAATCTGACTTTATGTCCAGAAAGAACGGATGCACCTTTTCACAATTAATTTTAATAACTTTTACATCCAATTTTAATACTTTGAGGCAGGAAGAAGATTTGTCTAAATACCCATATTTGAGTTTTTTTAAATAGGCTCATTTAGATGGTGAAGACATTGGAAAGTTATTTTCCATTTCTTCCTATCATCACAATGTGAAAAAAAGTGAGGGCGGGTTTGGAAACAGGAAAGAAAAAGAAAAGATTCTGAACAAAATTGGAGCATCACAAATGTTGCTGATTGAATATCAATTCCTCCACATTTCTCAACTAAGGCTTGCAATATAGAGGATGGAACAGAGGCTTAAAATGTTACAAAAATTAAGCTACCAACAAGGACTTTCAAATCAATTAGCTGATCTTTCAGTTCCTTGGAAAAAGTACACAGGAGTGGTCCACAGAGGCGGGGTGAGGAAACAAGCATGACAGATAAAGCACATTAACATGAAATCACCAGAACAGTTCTCTGCCCCAACTCTGAGTCGTCATCGGGCTCTGTTTCTCCTTCTAGGTACCCCTAGTGCTGAGCTGCCATCAATAACCTGCAGCCATGAGTTCCGACGCCGAGATGGCCGTTTTTGGGGAGGCTGCTCCTTTCCTCCGAAAGTCTGAAAGGGAGAGAATTGAAGCTCAGAACAAGCCTTTCGATGCCAAGAATTCTGTGTTTGTGGCGGAACCTAAGGAGTCCTATGTGAAAGCAACGGTGCAGAGCAGGGAGGGGGGGAAAGTGACAGCCAAGACCGATGCTGGTGCTGTAAGTAAAAAAGACAAAAGGGAAAGGGGGAGGCGTAATTGATCCCTTTCTGCTACCTAGCTGACACACACTGGCTCCTTTTCTTAACAGACTCTCACAGTTAAGGAAGACCAAGTATTCGCCATGAACCCTCCCAAATATGACAAGATCGAGGACATGGCCATGATGACTCACTTGCATGAGCCCGCTGTGCTGTACAACCTCAAAGAGCGTTATGCAGCCTGGATGATCTACGTGAGTGCCCCCTCAGTGTTAATTCTCACTCACTCCACGTACTGACTGTGAAACAAATTGAAACAAATCAAGGACTTTAAGTAGATTGGGCTATTGTATATTCTCTTAAGACAATCATTTGGTTGGTGTTGTAAATTCTGGTATATTTGAAAATGTACATATGGAAAGCCATCTACTTAACTGAATTGCTTGAAAAACCGAAGCATTTTATGTAGCAGCAGATGACAGAGGGAGGCAACAAGTGAAACCATAAAGCCTTATGAGAACCAACACTGTACTTAGGTCCTTCTTCCCTTGCCCTTAACATAGTATTTTCAAGGTAGATTAATGACGTGATTGTTGCTTGAGCAGCCCTTTCCTTTTCCACAGACCTACTCAGGCCTCTTCTGTGTCACCGTCAACCCCTACAAGTGGTTGCCAGTGTACAACCCCGAGGTGGTGGGCGCCTACCGAGGCAAAAAGCGCCAAGAGGCCCCGCCCCACATCTTCTCCATCTCTGACAACGCCTATCAGTTCATGCTGACTGGTGAGTGACAATTACAGTTTCTATAGCCATTTGTAAAATAGTTGTATACTGATATCATAAAAACGTTGGGCAAGTACTCTGCGAATAAAATGTTCAGCATAAACATGCTAACAAAAATCATAAAATTGAGAAAAGACATTTAGAATAAAATGTACCAGTTCCAAAAACACAGGAATTTTTGCTTAGATTTCTATGCTAAAATCTAAATTAAGTAATGCTAATTCCAGCTTAAATTAATCAAATTTAAGCATCAACTCTGCATTTTAATTATAACTAATATATCATCTCTCCTAAAAAGTAAGCTTTGAAATCGCATAGTGACAAGTTATTGCAAACATTATATAAAACTTTGGATTGGACATTAATAACATGACAGAATTTTGAACTGTGAATCAGGTGACACAAATTGTTATTAATCTTATACTGGTAGATTATTCTCATGGATACAATAACAGCAATAATGCATTCCATATTCTATTACATTAAAGGTAGCAGGAGCATAACACTGATTAATTAGTACATCTTTTGCGACTTATTTTTAATCTTGTGAAAAACAAAGCACAAATGTATATAGTTCTTATTATTTTTGCAAATGGGGAGTTTTAAAAGATAATTCTGAGTTTACAAGTACTGAGTTTACAACCTAGGTGCTAAGTGTGTGTTTTTTTTAACGTTATCTTTGATTTCTCTTTCACAGATCGTGAAAACCAGTCAATCCTGATTACGTATGTAGATTTCCTAACTTTCTTTCTGTTGACTTTTGATCACTACTACAATGATTCGAATTTTCCTTAGATTCTGACTTTTTCTTCTGTTTGGACTTGATAGTGGAGAATCTGGTGCAGGGAAGACTGTGAACACGAAGCGTGTCATCCAGTACTTTGCAACAATAGCAGTTACTGGAGACAAGAAAAAAGAGGAAGCTACCTCTGGCAAAATGCAGGTGGGTATGATAGTCATCTGAGGACAGGAGAAATAATAGGCTTTATTTTTTTATTTTTTATTTTTTCAGAGAAAGTAAATTTGAGGGGGGGATTCACCTCCCCAAAGGAGGGGAGGCGGCCAAAGTTAGGAAACATGGCGACGGCCATAGCTCAAAGAGCACAAGGCCACACTAGAATCTAGTAAGGCAATGGCCAAGAAATAATAGACTTTAAACTTTAACAACTGTACTTCAAAATCATAGCAACCAATTGCACGTGATACCGGAATTTGGAAAATATTAATAATACTTGGAAAGGCTTGTGAGAATGAAACGGGTAGGGAAACATACTAGCAAGTATAAGAGACAAAAGTTCTCACAACCATATATTAGGAGCAAAGAGTGGGCCTGAGGAATACAGAAACGAAGGTTTCATCATTGGAGTGATCCACTCCCCAAATTGCTCTCATTTTCACTCACTTAAGGAAGCCTTACCCAAAGTTACAGAACACTGTGAAGGGTAAAGTGGACGGGAAGGAGATCAATGGAAAAATCATGTACTGCAACTCATCTTTTCTAGGGTTTTGAAAGTCAATCTTATTTATTTTTCTTAAGGGGACCCTTGAAGATCAAATCATCAGCGCCAACCCCCTACTGGAGGCTTTCGGCAATGCCAAGACTGTGAGAAATGATAATTCCTCTCGCTTTGTAAGTCTATTGGTCTTCCTTTTCATGTGAGACTCAGCACTGGTGCTTCTGTGCCTGTGGTGTCCGTATCTTTTCCATCTTTTTGGTTCATAGCTAAATAAATAGTTTCTGCCTTTTAATATGTACAATAAGCTCTCCTTTGCCTTTTTAAGGGTAAATTCATCAGGATCCATTTTGGTGGTACAGGCAAACTGGCCTCTGCAGATATTGAAACATGTAAGTTAATAAATACTGGTAATTGAGAACTTCTTTCTTTGTGGGTAAATATTAGAAAATCTTGTACTTAAGTTGTGTGAAATTTTCAAATGCTGAGATTTTCACTGTGACCTTTTCTTTTTTAATGAACTTAATCTAACTTTCCAGATCTGCTAGAGAAGTCCCGAGTTACTTTCCAGCTAAAGGCTGAAAGAAGCTATCACATATTTTATCAAGTCATGTCCAATAAGAAACCAGAGCTTATTGGTAAGAAGCGATTTTTGATTTATTTCTACCAAGTAAGAATAGATGTTCTTCTAAAAGTCCCTCTGAAATGCTTTTGATCATTAAAGTAATTCTGTCTATATGTTGTTCTTTTCCATGTGCTCAGAAATGCTTCTCATCTCCACCAACCCATATGACTTTGCCTTTGTCAGTCAAGGTGAAATTACTGTGCCCAGCATTAATGACCAGGAAGAGTTGATGGCCACAGATGTAAGTAATAGGCACAAAGTAGGAAAAAGTAAATTCATTTTCCAGTATACAACATTCTCCTCTGTTAGAGTGGAAAGAAGTAGCAGAAATACTGTAAATAGGTAATACAACCTTTTGAACTTTCTTACTCCTGAAAAAATATTACAGAATATTTCAATGCTGTTCCCCCTCCGCCCCCCCCCCCCCACACACACACACATGTGTTAGAAAGTTTTAGATGCCTATAGTAAATGTTAGGTTTCTGGCATTCCTTGACTAAAAGGCTCTCTTTATTTTTTTGAGTTGGAGTCTCACTCTGTCACCCAGGCTGGAATGTACACTCACAGCCACTCCAGCATCAGCCTGCTGGGCTCCAGTGATCCTTCCGCCTCAGCCTTCCAAGTATCTGGAACTACAGGCACACGCTACCCAGCTAATTTTTTATTTATTGGAGAAAGGAGGTCTCACTAAGCTTCCCAGGCTGATCTTGAACCCACAGGCTCAGGCAATCCACTCGCCTTGGCCTCCCAAAGTGCTGGGATTACAGGTTGAGCCACTGAGCCCGGCCTAAAAGACTCTTTTTATTCTATCTTATTGGTCATTTTTGGTTGATATTTATACTCCAGCAGTGATGTTTCCCTGCCGTGTTATGCCAGACTCTATACCCAAGAATCTAGGAAAGAACTGCAATGTTTTTACTTTTTTATATGATTGAACATGAAATTCCCACAGTTCCTCTGTACTCACATATAAACACAAACCTTCTTTTGAATGAAACTCTGAGGGGCTTTTTCCTCCCTATGCAGCATTAGCAGAAATGGGACATCTGCCTCAAAAATACTCTTTCTGGGGACTCCATGAGCCTTTATATTTATTTTTAAAACTACAGATTCTTTCCCTACTACCACCTCTTTTTTTTAAGGATTCATACTTTTTGGCTTATTTTCTTTATATATAAACTTTATATATATTTCATGTTTTCTTTTGAATTTGTGAATAACTTTTGATTATTTTAAAATTTAATAACAGTTGGAATAACCCAACATTCCTGAGATGGGATTGAAAGTTGCTTACATAAATGCTTTTTAAGATATTATTTTCATAAAGGTGCCTAATCCTGATCCAGGCAAAGTGAGACCCAATGGGAGACCCAAACTTCACCTGTACATACCCAATTCTGACTTATACCCCACATCTTTAAAGAAAAAAAGATATTTTCAAGAAGTCAGTAATCTATTTGTGTACTTTTATCTTACAAATAACAGCTTTTACTGTCTGTAACTTATTATGTTCATATGTCCAAAAGTGACATGTGTTGAGAAATATTCCCTAGTCTGGGAAGTTAAAAAAAAAAAAAAGTAATAATCTTGCTGTAGGACTTCTGTAACCATGTCTAGGTTCTAAAAATTGGTAGAGTTAGTAAGTTAGAACTAGATAGCAAGAATCTGGGGACAGAGTCTTAGGAGATAAGAGTGGTAAAGAAACATACTTTCCTCAACCTTCTCTGATGCCTGTACCCATTTATAAACCTTTTCAAAGTCTACTTGGGTAACTAAAAAGTTCATCAAAATCTGATAGAGAAAAAAGGCAGAAATATTTCACCAAAAGGAAAAAAGTTTTGTTTTCACAAACGTCTCTTCCTGCATGAAAAATGAATGACCAGGTAAATTTCACTCCCAGGCATACCATGGTCAGCTGAACTGTGGTTTGACATCATAGAGGCATGTGGAGAAATACTCAGAGGCATTGCTATTCTCCTCATATCCGCTTTCCATCTGCATCCTCATGCCCATTAGGGTGGGAAGGTAGACTGTGATTATCCATTAGGCTAAGAGAACACAAGAGAAGAAGAAACAAATTAAAGATCTGTGCGACTAGAGAAAAGAGGCAAGGATAACCAAAGACCATAAGGAGCACGTGCCTGAGGAGCAAAGGCAGCCTGAAATGGAGAAATGGGAAAAGCACTGGTCTTGGCATCAAAATCTAAGTTCTGAGTCCTGGTTGCATGAGTGTGAACAGGTCACATAACATGTGACCAAATGGACTCATGATTCCAATGGGAAGACTGAAATATACCTCTTTGCATTGCTATGTGGATCAGATGGGTAAAGAATATAAGTGCCTTCTGAAAATGGCATAGTGCTAGTCAAATATGAGGCAGGGCACAAGCAGGAGGCAGGCCTGAAGGAATCTGCCATGGTGATAACTGAGAGGTGAGTAAATTCAACTCTTTCAACAGAGTGCTGTGGACATCCTGGGTTTCACTGCTGATGAAAAGGTGGCCATTTACAAGCTCACTGGGGCCGTGATGCACTACGGAAACATGAAATTCAAGCAAAAGCAAAGGGAAGAGCAGGCTGAGCCAGATGGCACTGAAGGTATCACTCCCTGTTGATATCTTCCAATTTGACATCACTGACACTATGAGCAATTCAGAGGCAGGGACTGTGTTTTTACTTGCTTTGACCTATCTCATGAAGGCCAAAATATTAGGGGAAGGAAATGACACACTGTCTGACATTTTACATTATCAAGCAGATTTGTGGAGATTTGTGATTTTTGTCCATTTCATTTCTCATTGGCTTTTTATAAGCTAGTATTTGCTTTTTGACTGTTAATAAAGCATATTTTATTCCAGTGAATAATTTGTGCCCACATGTACTGAAAAAAACAGATCTGAATTTTTCTGTCACTACTCCTCTAGGTTAGTTTTTCAAATTATTTTAATCTGTGGTCTACTTTTGCCATATGTTAAATATTACAGACAGTATAGATTCCCCAAACTCCAATTTATCATCACGATAAATTACTAAAATTGGTACAAACAGTGGCAATGCTTTTGAAGCAATACAAACAAATGAATAGGTTTCATGACATTTGCACACTACTCTTTGAACAAAACCTTTTTTTCTTTGTCATTATCATTCACATTTAAATTGTCTAAGCCACGGTTGGTTTCATTGTCCTCACCTTGTTCATGTAGTTGCTGACAAAGCTGCTTATCTGACAAGTCTGAACTCAGCTGACCTGCTCAAAGCCCTCTGCTACCCCAGAGTCAAGGTCGGCAATGAGTTTGTCACCAAAGGCCAGACTGTGCAGCAGGTAAACATGACTCAGACCCCCTGATTCATTGGAACCACAGGAGACTCAATAGTTCATCATTGTTTCCAATTCAAATAACCAAACTACCACTCCTCTTGAAGGTATATAATGCGGTGGGTGCGCTGGCCAAAGCCATCTATGAGAAAATGTTCCTATGGATGGTCACCCGTATCAACCAGCAGCTGGACACCAAGCAGCCCAGGCAGTACTTCATCGGGGTCTTGGACATTGCTGGCTTTGAGATCTTTGATGTGAGTAGTCAATTGACAGAAAATCAGCAAGTGCAAATCACTAGTCATTTAATCAGTCTTCTTACAGCCTTCAAAATTGTTTTTACAAAATGCTCTTTACAAAAAGTAACATAATTTCCACTGAAAAGAGTCTTTGAAAGGATGCAAAAACAAGTAAATAGGTATAAATAGGAAAACAGAATTATATTCTTTCACATCTAGAAGTCTCAAAAAACAGTCCATGAGAGGTTAAAATAATCCAAATCTATCCAGGATCCAAGCAGATGACTATAAAAATACTTTCTTAAATTATTCTAAGGGAATATGTAACAGAGTCCTCATTTAACAATATTTTACCTAATATGCCTGATTTCGTGTAGTTACTTGGAAAACAAAGTATTTGAGGAGTTGATTGTCCTTTATTTAGAATTATATCATATATTAAGAAAACGATGTGAAGGTTTATAATTTAACAAACCAAATGTCTTAAATTCAGAAGAAAATATTAATGGCTGCTCTGTAGATATAAATAAGTTGGGGATAATTTCCCATATTTATCCTTTCCTATAGTTCAACAGCCTGGAGCAGTTGTGCATCAACTTCACTAACGAGAAACTGCAACAGTTTTTCAACCACCACATGTTCGTGCTGGAGCAGGAGGAATACAAGAAGGAAGGCATCGAGTGGGAGTTCATTGACTTCGGGATGGACCTGGCTGCATGCATTGAGCTCATTGAGAAGGTTCGTTTGACTTTTGTAGCTTTCAAAACAGGAAAAACAAATTGCTTGTCTCTCTATGCTTAACTACAATCCCAGTTCTCAAAGAACAAGTAGTTTCATGACGTACTTGTATACTCTGATCAGTTGTAAGGTGTGTCACCAGTAATCTGTTACTAATAAATAAAGTATAGTAGTTTATAGAAAAGTGATTATTACATACACATGGATTCACATTTCTCTCTCTAATACCTTCATTCCCCCTCACTTTGATTCCTACATGACTTCATGCATGTGGGAGAAAGGGATGAAATTATAGCTACTCTCAGTATTCTAATTGACCCTGGTGTAGCCATGATGGTATATTGTGTACTTATTATCCCTCCTATGTAACAAGGCAGGATATATCAAGATGTCTTAAAGGTTGGAAGGTTAGTCTTTCAATGATTGTAGTCATTAATTCATTCTCTGTTCATGATGACTACTAAATAAACACCAAACCTCTGTATGACCTTACCTAGAAAATAAGTCCCATTATCAAAGGTGTGGAGCAATAGTTACATCAGATCTGGATATGCTAAATTCATCAAATGGTCACGAACCACTTCCAAAAGTGTATTGGGAGCTCATTGTATATCTACTGATACCAATAAAGTATGTTTGTGAACCTTACCCTAAGCAGGGGAAAGGGATAAATAAGTGAAATTGCCATCTAGGAAAATTTCATCAGGTCAAAATTCACAAAAGTATGAAAGATAAGAGTTTAAAAGAAGGCTAGGTCTACACAGCTTGGGGAAAAGTTATGTTAATGGTGATATACTATCACTACTATTCATAAAAACTGTTCAGTCCTCAGGAAAGGCATTTATTTTCTTCTCCAGTACTTCAGTTTGGGGGAGACAATTTGTGAATTTGTTAAATCATCAATGTTGAATTTTCTTTCAGTCTTTCAAATCAAATTTGTCATTGAAAAGAGTTAAACTATTTAGAAAGCAAAACCAAATTGCTATCACTTAACTCCACAGTGGTGGGGAGCATAGCTTAAAGTATAAAGAATTTTAATAACACAACATAAGATGCCCTTTCTCGTGGAAACAGATCATTTTTAATCTTATATGTAATCTCTTCTCTCCACATACTTTTGTCATGCCTAGATTTGAGGTGAAGGAAATTTCATTGTCAGTAGGAAAGTATTCAGATATATACAATTATGGTATAAAGGATTCAGTTTTGAAACAGTGCTTGTGGAATTCGATTTTATACATTGTTTATAAAATGTGCCAAATGGCACAGATGTACTTCTTTTTTCTTTTTTTAACTGAATCTTTCTAGCAAACATATTTCCCATATGTACTTGGTATATAATGGTTATTTTACATTTCAATAGTAGAGGAGAGGTAATAAAGCACATTGTGCCTATTTAATTTATCTTTTAAGTCTTCTTTTGAAACACTTTATTTTCATGTTTTCATCAACTACACAAACTATTGGAGCATAACTTTCTGAGGGACTCATTGTTACCATCCCTTTTTTCCTATTCTTAGCCTATGGGCATCTTCTCCATCCTGGAAGAGGAGTGCATGTTCCCCAAAGCAACAGACACCTCCTTCAAGAACAAGCTGTATGAACAACATCTTGGAAAGTCCAACAACTTCCAGAAGCCCAAGCCTGCCAAAGGCAAGGCTGAGGCCCACTTCTCACTGGTGCACTATGCTGGGACCGTGGACTACAATATTGCCGGCTGGCTTGACAAGAACAAAGACCCCCTGAATGAGACCGTAGTCGGGCTGTACCAGAAGTCTGCAATGAAGACCCTGGCTTCCCTCTTCTCTGGGTCTCTAACTGAAGGTCATTTTTAATGTTGGCATCAATATGTTACAAGAGTCACAAAACAGAAATACAGTGTTACCAGAGACAATATAGTTATAGCAAAACCTAACATGAAAATACTGGCCAATATGGGTCTAATGAAAGAAAGTATATTTAATAACTTTGGCACAGTCCTATAGTCATAGACTTTCAGAGCTCAAATTGACACTATGGATGATTCAGTCCACAGTCTCATTTCATCTGTGAGAAAACAAGTAAAACAAGTATCTCAGAGAGGTTAAGTGACTTGCTCAGGATCATACAACTCATTTCTACCCTTTTAATAGTAATGATTCCTTCAAGGATCCAGCTAAGTTGGAGATAAGGAAATCCTTTGTCAGGGCCTTATTGCTTGGGAAATGGAAGTTCTTTCCCTTAAATGTCCTAAGACTATATGTGCAAGTAACAACATAAAAGCACAGGCAAATAGGAAATAAGACTTCCCTGCAGGTGAGCAGAGGCTCACTTACCTGGCACCAAGCATGCAACTTTGCCAATTTGCTGAGTGATGTGTGTACTAAACAGGCAATACTACTCTGGCTCCTTGGTCCTTCCTTCAGGGAACAGACATTGCTGATTTGAAGTAGAGGAATGCCATCCTCTACCCACAACTATCTACACTCTACACTCACAATTCTTTTGTTCTTGATTTTGTTTTTCCTGGATGCCTATAATGTGAGCCAGTGCTTATATTAATATTTTCTTAATGTACAACTGAGGAAGGAGAGAGATGGAAAGAATAGGAACGATGCAAGTGAATGAGTGGGAATTCAGGCAGTCCTGATGTCTATGGAGAATACTTAAAAGGTTGCTGAAATAATGTTAATTTTTCTATTTTATCTTTCAGAGGGTGGTGGTGGAAAGAAAGGTGGCAAGAAGAAGGGTTCTTCTTTCCAGACAGTGTCAGCTCTTTTCAGGGTACAGTATATTTTTTAATTAAACAGAAATATTTTTATTAAAAAATTAGTCTGAGCATGGTGGCTCATGCCTGTAATCAAAACACTCTGGAAGGTTGAGGAGGGAAGATCATTTGAGGCCAGGAGTTTGAGAACAACCTGGGCCACATAATAGCAAGATCCCTTCTCTACAAAAAAAAAAAAAATTTTAATTCTTTTTAAAATTTTTTTTTGAGTTGGAGTCTCACTCTGTCACCCAGACTGGAGTGCAGTGGCCACTCCCAGCCACTGCAGCCTCAACCTGCTGGGCTCCGGCAATCCTTCCACCTCAGCCTTCTGAGTAGCTGGAAATACAGACACGCACTACCCTGCCTGGCTGATTTTTGTATTTATTGTAGAGATGAGGTCTCGCCAAGTTGCCCAGGCGGGTCTCGAACCCGTGGGCTCAGGCAATCCACTCACCTCAGCCTCCCAAAGCTCAGGATTACAGGCTGAGCCACCAAGCCTGGCTAAAAAAAATTTTTTTAATTAGCCAGGCATGGTGGCATGTGCCTGTAATCCTAACTACTGAAGAGGCTGAAGTGAGAGGATTCCTTGAGTTCAAGGATGCAGTGAGTTAGGACTGCACCACAGCACTCCAGTCTGGATGATAGAGCAAGACCTTGTCGAGAGAGAGACAGAGAGAGAGAGAGAGAGAGGAGAGAGAATCAAAACAGAAAAAAAAGTTATTTATGATGAAACTGATTAAATAGTTTTGTACTCAAAATACCTGAGAAATGACTTAGGAAAAATTTAACTAAAAAAGGCATACAATGTATATCTTCATATCAATCCTTATGATAAGTGATCCATTTATCCTCTAAGCCCATGCCCAAGAAATATAATATCGAACAAATTTCAAGCAGCCACTGTATTCAATTACATCTACTCCAAATGACTAAAGTCTCAATACAAGTTTTCTCTGACTGGTAGAGCTTGAGAATAATAAACTGAAATGAACTGATTGTGTGTCACCTATAATTTCCTATCTACACTCCATAGGCATGATTCCTCTTGTCATGATGATTGTTTTTCAGTAAGACAGCTTATTAAAATATAAAATGGGAGCAAAACTGGCTATAGATCACTGGTAGTGACTCTCATGCAGATGCAACTGGAAAGTATTTTAAAGCTTTTCATATGGTTCCACAGGAGAATTTGAATAAGCTGATGACCAACTTGAGGAGCACTCACCCCCACTTTGTACGCTGTATCATTCCCAATGAAACTAAAACTCCTGGTAAGACATTTCTAATGTCCAACAAGACTCCAGTGTAACTTCTCTGTAGACTATTATAGGAAAAAAATCCCTTTTTTTTTAGGTGCCATGGAGCATGAGCTTGTCCTGCACCAGCTGAGGTGCAATGGCGTGCTAGAAGGCATCCGTATCTGCAGGAAAGGATTTCCAAGCAGAATCCTGTATGCAGACTTCAAACAGAGGTTTGTATCTCACTATTTTTCCCTTTCAATGTGTTAGTCTATATCAAAATACCATATAATTCAAACATTGTTAACTTTTCCTTGAAAAATGAAATGCAGCTATTTGAAATGTGGCCATAAAAGAAAGAAGGCTAGGTTTACATTATCATAAGTTCTTCATCTATCTTAAGCTTTATATAAAGCACTCCATTTTTTAACAGCATTTTGCTCTCCAAAACTTAATCTATTATCTTTTCGATGATAGCTACCAAGTATTCCACCTTTTATTTTCAGTGAAAAAAGCCCCCACATTTTTATATTCTTTTTATTCTGACAGATACAAGGTGCTAAATGCAAGTGCTATCCCTGAGGGTCAGTTCATTGACAGTAAGAAGGCTTCTGAGAAACTTCTAGGGTCTATTGACATTGACCACACCCAGTACAAATTTGGTCATACCAAGGTATTACTAGTCCTAATTTCTACCTATCATAATTTCATCACTTTTAGACTTTCTCATGAGTAGAAATAACTATTTAACTTGGTCTTTGATAAGGTTTTCTTTAAAGCTGGCCTGTTGGGAACCCTAGAGGAGATGCGAGATGAAAAGCTGGCTCAACTCATCACACGCACCCAAGCCATATGCAGAGGATTCCTGATGAGAGTAGAGTTCAGGAAGATGATGGAGAGGAGGTAAGGGGCCAAGTACATGTCTTTCCTCTGCACATTTTCCTAATTGAATCCAGTACAGTCATTACTTTTGTTGAGTGACAGTCACTTTCCACATCCTTCTCCATTTGTATCTTTTTTGTTTTTCCTACAGAGAATCCATCTTCTGCATCCAGTACAATATCCGTGCTTTCATGAATGTGAAGCACTGGCCCTGGATGAAGCTGTATTTCAAGATCAAGCCTCTCTTGAAGAGTGCAGAGACAGAGAAGGAAATGGCCAACATGAAGGAAGATTTTGAGAAGGCCAAAGAAGATCTGGCTAAGTCAGAGGCAAAAAGAAAAGAACTGGAAGAAAAGATGGTAGCTCTGACGCAAGAGAAAAATGATTTACAACTCCAAGTTCAAGCTGTGAGTATTACACATTGCACAATTCAGCCACAATTATCCAATACCTGCCTGACTAGACATGATAACTTTTTAGATTTAAGTTTTAAAATAAATGGTTTCCATTGGAACATTTGTTGGGATTATTTGCATTTCAAAAATATTGAGACTCAGACCTAAATAAGCAATAGCTGTAAAGTCATATAATATGCTGCATATGTTCATATGCACATTTATACAGAGTTTTGTCATTGATGAGCAAATTCATAGAAATATTTCTAAATATTTTCCTTTTTTATGGAACTTTTTGTGAGATTAGATTATTTCTTTAGTGAATATTTTTGTGCATAAAATAGAAGCTATGTTGTTATCAGGGCAGAAAAAATACTAAATTATTCTTTCTTAAGCGTGGAAAAACTGAGTCCTGGAATCAATAAGTGACTTTTCCAAAGTTGCAAAGGTTAGTAAGTTCTAGATTTTTGCCAAAAAAGCTAGTTTTCCTGATTTGACAATTCACACATGAATATATGGAGGAAATCTGTTATTGTGCTTAATCAGTACTAGCATTTTGTCCATTTGATTTTTAAAAGTTGGCAGGTTAATTGGCTTAGACTGGTAGAGTCATTGAAGTTTATATCTTTTAATACATGATTATGTGTTTATAGATATAGCTTAGACAAATGAAAATGCTTAATTTCTCCCTTTAGGAAGCAGATCGCTTAGCTGATGCAGAGGAAAGATGCGATCAGTTAATTAAAACCAAAATCCAGCTTGAGGCCAAAATCAAAGAGGTAACTGAGAGAGCTGAGGATGAGGAAGAGATAAATGCTGAGCTGACGGCCAAGAAGAGGAAGCTGGAGGATGAATGTTCAGAACTCAAGAAAGACATTGATGATCTTGAGCTGACACTGGCCAAGGTTGAGAAGGAGAAACATTCCACAGAGAACAAGGTACAAAGCATGATCCATTCTAGAGAATTTACAAGCACTAACTGGAGAATTTTAATTGAAAATGTAATCTCAAAATTACTGAATATGAAAGAAAACACTGTCAAAATTATGTCTTCTCTTTCATGTTCACCATCTCTGTCTGCCTTACCCCTACCTCCTATTTTTTCAACCACATAGGCCTGTGTTATCTTCTGGTTTCCATTTTCCATCTCAGGAGGATGTTGTTCTAAGACATTACTATACCAAGTTTTTCACCAAGATGACAGGTTGTCATTAACAGTCTTGTCATCTGTTCAAATCTAAAGGTGAAAAACCTCACAGAAGAGATGGCAGGCCTGGATGAAAACATCGCAAAGCTGACCAAGGAGAAGAAGGCCCTCCAAGAAGCCCACCAGCAGACCCTGGATGACCTGCAGGCAGAGGAGGACAAAGTTAACACCCTGACCAAAGCTAAAACCAAACTGGAACAGCAAGTGGATGATGTAAGTGTGAAAAACAAAATGAAACCATCACTGATGCCCATAAGCCTTTAACTCTTGGTTTGGAAATAAGGAAGTGTTCATGCTATTTGTTGTAACTTTTAAATTTTTCCTTGTGTATCCTGGAGAGCTACTGGCATAGGGTTCAGTGCTTAAGAACTAAAATAAATAAAATCCATTATAAATTTAGCTTGAAGGATCCCTGGAACAAGAAAAGAAACTTCGTATGGACTTAGAAAGAGCCAAGAGAAAACTGGAGGGTGACCTAAAATTGGCCCAAGAATCCACAATGGATATAGAAAATGACAAACAGCAACTTGATGACAAACTTAAAAAGTAAGTATAGTATAATTCAGCTATAACTTGTTTGTTATGGGTCAATGCAGATGAAACATATATTTAAAAGATCTCCAAAACATTACATCATGACATATGGAAACAAATAAATAATGGCATCTCTGACTTTTTATTTAATGAAAATTATACATTAGTGGCTTGTAGAACATGTTCTACTCATTTCCTCAGCAATAGCAATAACAAAAAAGTTGGATTATGAATAGAAAAGAAGATTGGTAAGAGAACTGACATGTGCTAATGTGTTGCTCTTCTAATAGGAAAGAGTTTGAAATGAGCAATCTGCAAAGCAAGATTGAAGATGAGCAGGCCCTTGGGATGCAGCTGCAGAAGAAGATCAAAGAGTTACAGGTAAGTTATTACCTTTATCTTTTCAGGGCATTACAGGTACAAAATACCATGAATTCACATTATGTTGACGTATCACTCCCAGGCCCGCATTGAGGAGCTGGAGGAGGAAATCGAGGCAGAGCGGGCCTCCCGGGCCAAAGCAGAGAAGCAGCGTGCTGAACTCTCCCGGGAACTGGAGGAGATCAGCGAGAGGCTGGAAGAAGCCGGTGGGGCCACTTCAGCTCAGATTGAGATGAACAAGAAGCGAGAGGCTGAGTTTCAAAAAATGCGCAGGGACCTGGAGGAGTCTACCCTGCAGCACGAAGCCACATCAGCTGCTCTTCGCAAGAAGCACGCGGATAGTGTGGCTGAGCTGGGAGAGCAGATTGACAACCTGCAGCGGGTCAAGCAGAAGCTGGAGAAGGAGAAGAGTGAGCTGAAGATGGAGATCGATGACCTTGCCAGTAACATGGAGATTGTCTCCAAAGCCAAGGTCTTCATTAACTTGTCCTCTCTTCATCTTTATTAGTAACAATTTAAAGATGACCAAGTTTATATATTACTATATCTAGCCAAACTGCACAAAATTAGATGTTATCAAAGGTTAAAAAGTATTCCTAATAGACATTATTGTGCTGAAGCAAATCACTTAAGTTCTCATATCTTATTGTAGAAAACACTTTAAACTTTGTCACTATTACCACAAAAGAATATAATTACATGAAAGACTTATCTAAAATCCATATCTAAATGATGCAGAATGTTAAATGATGTTCATGCTTTTTAGGAATCTAATTTTGATAATCATGTTTACTAATGTAGCCAAAAATATATTCCTCTACTACTTTAAAAGTATCATGCAAGACTTTGATAGAAAAGTAAATAAAACTCAGCCACGTTCCACATGTAGTTACAGAGCTCCAAATCCCAGCCTTCCAAGTAGAAATGTATTGTCTCCTCCTGTTTTCTACTTCCCACCCCAGGGAAACTTTGAGAAAATGTGTCGTACCCTAGAGGACCAGCTTAGTGAAATAAAAACAAAGGAAGAGGAGCACCAACGCTTAATAAATGAGTTGTCAGCCCAGAAGGCACGTTTGCACACAGAATCAGGTCAGTAAATGAATATCATCAACCTTTGGAAAGGTGAAGAATGAAAGACAAGCCTTTACCCATCAAACACAAATCATTTCTCAGGCTATATACACCCATTTATAATGTTTTATTTACTCTCCTATCATTTTATTATGAGATAGTAAAAAGCAATGATTCTAAGCTATAATTGCAGAAAAGATTAAGCTCCCTGGGCTCAGGAGATTTTCATTGCCTCAGCATTACTCAAAAAATCCCAAATCCTAAAATGTTAACAAAGAACGTTCATACATTTTTTTTTAAAGCAAAAAATAATCTTCTCAATAGGACCGAAGATATTAAGTCATTGAATTTTCATCATATGAAAATGATTCCACTTAAATGATTATTTATCTAACACAACTACATCATTGATGTTCTATCTTTTGCAGGTGAATTTTCACGACAGCTAGATGAGAAAGATGCCATGGTTTCTCAGCTATCCCGAGGCAAACAAGCATTTACACAGCAGATTGAAGAATTAAAGAGGCAGCTAGAAGAAGAGTCCAAGGTAAGAATTCTCCAGCTGATGTTTTCAGTCACTTGAACCGTGCAACTTAACACACTACTGAACTTCACACAGAGAATATCAATGATCAGAAGGTGAACTTACATCACACACTTTTTGGTTGGTCTAGGCTAAGAATGCTCTGGCGCATGCCCTGCAGTCAGCCCGCCACGACTGTGACCTGCTGCGGGAACAGTATGAGGAGGAACAGGAAGCCAAAGCCGAGCTGCAGAGGGCAATGTCCAAGGCCAACAGTGAGGTTTCCCAGTGGAGGACCAAATATGAGACGGATGCCATCCAGCGCACAGAGGAGCTGGAGGAGGCCAAGTATGAACTTTTAGAGAGAAAGAAAAATAAATAAATAAAAGGAAAAATAAAAGAAAGAGAATATTCCAGGCATGGGGATAGATGAGGGATTTCAGTCTATTTTATTATAGGGTAGGGGATTCCACCAGATTCTTCCTCTTCTTAAAGACCAGTGTATGTCCACTGGAGAATAGGACAAGACCAGAACTCTCCCCGCCATTCTGGTCCAGAAGCATCTTAAATCTCTTTCCACCAAGATGTATTATTAATTATCAGCATACCCTTTATGAATTAAGCAGAATTAATTTCCTTTAATAGCAGGAAAAGTTGAGACTATCTGGTACATTATGAATACTGTAATTAATAATAATCAGTTTTTCCTTACCTGGAGTATTGAATGTTTAGAATAAGGCTATTATGCTCTGCCATCATTTTAACTAACAACCAGTATCAATGGACTTATTCACTAATTACACATACTGTTTGTGGAATAAAACTCATGGGAATCACACACAGAAGGAAAAAAGGCATTCCTAGTGAAAAAGCTTTTCTAAATTTGATTTATCTTAGTAGTAGTTAGAATTAAACAGAATGAGAGGATTTAGCAAGCATTTTCAGAGGGAGCATTCTAGGTGAATTATATAGATTGGTGGAAGGAGTAGTAAATAAGACTGGAGGATGTTTGAGAAAAGCAATAATGGAATAATATTTATTGTCTTGGGTCACCAAGCCAGTATGTTACTGATTAATTGTATGACCTTGAACAAATCACTCTGGACCACAGCTTGTTATTGTCAAGAGGACCATACTAGAAATGTTTAAGGATCCTATTCCATGCTAACATTTTTTGATGATATGCCTCCTGTTCGTGATTGCCATTTATTTCTCACCCTCACACTCACACTCTCACATTGCTCACTCAGCTCAAGTGCTTACTCATATTCTCTCTTCTTTCTCTCTCTCTCTCCCTGCCACACACACATATACAATGGCTTCATAAATGTTTGACAACATCTGAAGTAGAATGATAAGAATTCACTAGAGACTTAAAGTGACTCATTATTCTGTAGTGACTAAGGTAAAAAGAATTTACTAGGGATAGATAAAATGGGTACCGAGGAGCTATTTTAGAAAAACATAACAACTTGGGAACCTAGATGCAAAAAGTCAGGGAAACATGCTTTCCTAGTCAACAGCTTTACAAAAGTCACCGAGGTGACTCTGAGTCTGTTCTTGGTCACTCACACTGACCTACTTTTCAGGAAGAAGCTAGCCCAGCGTCTGCAGGATGCTGAGGAACACGTAGAAGCTGTGAATTCCAAATGTGCCTCTCTTGAAAAGACAAAGCAAAGACTACAGAATGAAGTGGAGGACCTCATGATTGATGTGGAAAGATCTAATGCTGCCTGCTCAGCTCTTGATAAGAAGCAAAGAAACTTTGACAAGGTGGTCAACAGTACTAGCTCCCTAGGGGGAAACTGGGATCCTTCTTGGTTTCAGAGGCTCACTGTCAATGTATTTCCAGATTCTGGCAGAATGGAAACAGAAGTATGAAGAAACTCAGGCTGAACTTGAGGCCTCCCAGAAGGAAGCCCGTTCCCTCAGCACTGATTTGTTCAAGGTGAAGAATGCCTACGAGGAATCCCTGGATCAACTTGAAACTCTAAAGCGAGAGAATAAGAACTTACAGCGTGAGTCATTGGAATCACTCTATTTCAAAAATGGTAGGGAGATAGCTTTCAATTTTTCATTCTCTTCAACGGATTTTTGTTACTTTATTATTAACTATAGAGGAGATTTCTGACCTGACCGAGCAAATTGCAGCGGGTGGAAAGCATATCCATGAACTGGAGAAAGCAAAGAAACAACTTGATCATGAGAAGAGTGAACTACAGGCTTCCCTAGAGGAAGCAGAGGTATGTACATGTTTCATTTACTCAGTTATACACTATAAATACATTGAAAATTTAGTAGCTATTGGGATCTATATCACGTTGCAAACCTTTAGGACTAACACATGTAGTGTAGTGAAAAAAGCTGAATTGTACCTTAGGAATGCAGAACTAATAATTAAGGCTAAATTAAGATACATGAGTATTTGGTGATTTTTTTTAATACCTTCTTGGAGAAATCATCATAATGTGAAATTTTTTAAAAAGATCTTTAGGTAATCTAAATAAATGTTGCTTTTATTAAGGCATCTCTTGAGCATGAAGAAGGTAAAATTCTTCGCATCCAACTTGAGCTAAATCAGATTAAATCTGAGATTGACCGGAAAATTGCTGAAAAAGATGAAGAAATCGACCAGCTAAAGAGGAACCATCTCAGAGTTGTGGAGACAATGCAGAGCACCTTAGATGCTGAGATAAGGAGCAGAAATGATGCGCTGAGGATCAAGAAGAAGATGGAGGGAGACCTTAATGAAATGGAAATACAGCTGAACCATGCCAACCGCCAGGCTGCTGAGGCAATAAGGAATCTTAGAAACACACAAGGAATACTGAAGGTACACATGGTGTCATACAATGTGGTTGCCATTGTAAAACTCAAATTTTAATGTTTTATGAGGACTATAAGTCATAAATCATCTAAGTAATATGGTAATCAGTTGAAAATTGTATACATACAGCTGAAAAAGAACTTAGTTCTGGAAGGCCCAGGTCAGAATTTTCTTTGTCATTGCAGAGAAAACAATGTGGTAAGGGAGAAAGAAGAAGTGATGAGAGTCTGGCTGCATGCCACTGTTTAATCACTTCATCTATCTGGAATTCATTTGTTTAACATACAAAATAATATCACTGGATTAGCTGATCTCTAAGGATACTTTCCTAATTTAAAATTTTAAAGACTTAGCCAAGGCATTTTTTTATGATTCAGATTCTAAAATAACATAGCATCATGTTCTCTTGAGTAGACCTGCTACCCTAAAGAAACTGTTATTAAAAGAACTTGAAGATTGTCCCTACTTACTCATACTCTAAGTTATTAAAATCAGAGTGCATACATTATGCTAAATTTATATTCACTTTAATTGGAGCATGAGTAAGAGTCTTTTTCTCTTTCTGTGTAGGACACTCAGTTACATTTGGATGATGCCCTCAGAGGCCAAGATGACCTTAAAGAACAACTGGCAATGGTTGAGCGCAGAGCTAACCTGATGCAGGCTGAAGTTGAAGAGCTCAGATCATCCTTGGAACAGACTGAGAGGAGCAGGAAAATGGCAGAGCAGGAGCTTCTGGATGCCAGTGAGCGTGTGCAACTTCTGCACACTCAGGTGAGTTTTAGGACTATGGTTAGCAAATGTACTCCCTGAAGCCGAAGATAATTTGAGAAGATAAACTTATTTATAACATAAGAAGTTGTCTTGGCAGGGTTCCCTTCCTGGAATTCTGAAAAATGTACAGAGTGATGTAAGCACATGCTAGGATCTAGCTGGTTCAAAAGTGTATTTATGGGCTGGCATCATCATGTTAATTTGAAATAATCTGGAATTCTAAAAACTTTCTAGCACAGAAGACCTTTACACATAATCATATATACAACTTTGGCACCCATCTTGTCACTTGCAACTCTAAACTGCAAATAGATAAGCAAATAAAATAGAGGAGAAAGATAATAAGCCACTAAATAATATTTATGTATCATGTATGTACATATGGTTAACCTCATGGAATAGAAAGATAAACTATTTAGTTCAAATTCAAGAAGGCCATCAAGAGTGTTGGTTAGCATTTTTTGTATATAGTGAATTTGTGAAATAAATTGTGGTATATCCTTGCAATGGCTAATATGCAGCCATTATAGTATGCATTTATTGCCAAAGATGTTAATATTATAGCAAGTGAAAAAAGAAACTTAAAAATAATATAGGATATATGATCTATTTCCTATATAAAACCATACTGGAACATTCAGCAAGATAAACAAAAGTTTATCCTTTTATCTCTGGTTAATGAGAACACAATAATTATTTTTGTCTCTTTTTTGCTAATTGTATGTTCTATATTTTTTTCCAATAAACAACACTATTGTATACTTTTGAAAGTTACAATATATAAAAACAGCCTATTTATAGAAGTTCTAAAGTCACATGCTAATATAATTTTAAAATCAAATTAATATGCAATATTTTTCTTACTCATCATCAGTATCTAAAATCTACTGAATATTTCAAATACTGTCAACTTTCCAAAAACATAAGGGATGCATTTTTGTACCAATAGTGATGCTATTTATGCACTTATAATATGAACCAACCAACATGAATAAACAGCTAAAAATTAATAATCCATTTAAAATGAACATGGCACAACACTAAGATTTGGGCATTATGTTTTCTGCTTACAAACAGCCACTGATAATACTCGAATATGTTTGGTATCAGAAATTGAACTTTACCTGGAAGAATTTAGAAGTTTCATTAGCAAAGATATGGAGAGAAATGAAAAAAGGCACAAACTTAGAATTAACTTCTGATTTGGTTTTTTATTCTAAACATTTCTTATGATCAGCAATTTATGCCTGTGTACACTAGTTTGAAATGACAATATGAATGGTCATGATTAAATGTGCTTTTCTTCTTTTTTATTAATTTGAAACAGAACACCAGTCTGATCAACACCAAGAAGAAGCTGGAGACAGACATTTCCCATATCCAGGGAGAGATGGACGACATCGTCCAGGAAGCCCGCAATGCAGAAGAGAAGGCCAAGAAGGCTATCACTGATGTAAGCAAGCTGAGCATTTGCTTTACTGACACACGTGCTTTCATCAGTTCACTGTTTTCTTGGTTTATTTTCTAATTAGGCTGCCATGATGGCCGAAGAACTGAAGAAGGAGCAGGACACCAGTGCCCACCTAGAGCGGATGAAGAAGAACATGGAACAGACTGTAAAGGACCTTCAGCACCGTCTCGACGAGGCTGAGCAGCTGGCACTAAAGGGCGGGAAGAAGCAGATCCAGAAACTGGAGGCCAGGGTGGGTCTCCACAACTTTATTCAATTTCTAGCCTGTTCATGCAGCTAGTTACAGGCAAGCTGTTAAATGCCCTTGTTCTCTTCCAGGTGAGAGAGCTTGAAAATGAGGTGGAAAATGAACAGAAGCGCAATGTTGAGGCTGTCAAGGGTCTTCGCAAACATGAGAGAAGAGTGAAAGAACTCACTTACCAGGTGATCAGTGTTTTCAGATTTTCCAGACCTACAGCTTTCAAGAAGATAAAAATAATGAACTGTTTTCAAATAATGGCACTATCTATTCGCTAACTCTTTCAGACTGAGGAGGACCGCAAGAATGTTCTCAGGCTGCAGGACTTAGTGGACAAATTACAAACCAAAGTTAAAGCTTACAAGAGACAAGCTGAAGAGGCTGTGAGTATCTCCACAATGAAAAAGAAAGGTTCAGGAGCAGATCCAGGTCTTGTGGGGCCAGAAGTTTATAGAATTTAAGGGGCTTTCTTTATGTCAAAGAACACAAAATTGGAACTGTGAAATTAGGTATGAAAATAATTATTCAGAATGAGAACAATGGATCCCAAATTACTGGAGATTTTAGTTTATTTCTTCTGAGACCTCTTTAAGCAACTTTTCAGTCATGTGAACATAGAGATGCTTCTGTATCAACCAACTTTCTTCCCTGTAAGTACACTCTACAACTCCTAGCACTCATAGGGGCCTATGCAAATGAAGATCTGAATTCTAAGCCTTGTTTAGCTTCATGATAAATCCATCTGGGGACTTTTTTTTCACCCTTCAATTTGACTGCAATTATCTTTCTCAACCGGTTAATTCTGAAACCTTCCTTAAGGTTATCTATACCCAATACCATCGTTGCATCTCTCTTTTAAAAAAAATTTGTTTAAGAGAAACAAGAATCAGATCTCTGCTACTTTGATCTCTCTGTTGTCACTGTAACATTTTCAGTTTGCCAGGAAGAGAGTCAAGTAAGAGAGACTGAAGAGGGAGGTTGTTAAGTTCAGTCATTCACATAGGCAAGTTTTGTGGGATGTCCTTTCCCCAAATAAGTATATCACCAAGTAACAGAAACTTTTGCTTTCTCATCCAAGAAGCAAATCCTGTAGCTACTTTTAGTAACAAAGGCAATAACAACCAGAAAATGTCAATTTTTCTTGTTCTCTCAAATGCATTTCTGTTCACAGGAGGAACAATCCAATGTCAACCTCACCAGGTTCCGCAAGATCCAGCACGAGCTGGAGCAGGCTGAGGAACGCGCTGACATTGCTGAGTCCCAGGTCAACAAACTGCGGGTGAAGAGCCGTGAGGTTCACACAAAAATCATAAGTGAAGAGTAGTTCATTCTAATGAAAAAAAAAATGTGACCAAAGAAATGCACAAAATGTGAAATTCTTTGTCACTATCCTGTATATCAAGAAAATAAAATCTGCAGAGAATTTTGAAATCTACAAATACATTTGTCTCTTAATTATAAGATCTATGATGCTATTAGAACTAATTCATTTATTCAATAGCTGTTGAGCTCCTACTGTATGAAGAGAGGACAAAAATAAGTGTGGGCAGAAAACCAACTTTAATAGAAGGCAAAAGTAGTAAGGTGTTCTGAGGAGATGCAAAGGTGATAAATGCACCCTGAATTTCATTCAACCAATTGTATCAAGTACCAAGTGTCTGTTACAGAAATGGGTACCAAGGATATGACTGTCATCCCTGTCTTTGAGGCACTCAATCAGTGGGAAAGAGAACAATTCAAACAGATACTGTGCCACATATATACTCTGACAAGTAGTAAAATCAAGTGTGGCAAAACAGAGTGAGCTGCTAACCTGGGGGAGTCTAGAAAGGTTTCTCAAGGAGACTGTGAGCTAATTCCCAAAAGATGAGTAGACGATTACCAAGTGAAAGAGAAAAGAATACGGTCATTCTAAGAAGAGAAAACAAGCATGAGATTTCAGAGCAGTTTAAGCATAGGCTTCATGAGCAAAGGGTAGCAGATGAGACCAGATATAGAAGTGAAGGCCTGACCGTGAAGGATATGGCCTATATGCAGTGGTGAAGAATTAGAACATGTTTTCAACTCGTCAAATTTCTTCAGGAGGAGAGCTGACAATTCTAGAAGCAGCCGGGGAAATGCATACGATGGGAAAGATCAGAACCTACAAAGACATAGAGAAGGCTAATAAAATGGTCCAAATTAGAGATGACAGTGATCGAAATGAATAAGAATGCAGAATGAAAGTAGGGTTCTAATACCAGTACAAAGAAAGAGCTGGCAAAGTACTAAAGAACTTCAACAGTTTCACAGCATTCAAACCTCCCAATTACTTTGTGGTTATAGATTTCATTTCCTTTTGAAAGAAATTATTTTCTCCTGAATGTTTCCTTTCCAAGAAAAATGGACAGAATTTTTTATATTAATCTTACTATTGGCATTCTAATTTCTACATACAATTTTACTTACCAAGGAAACTGACTTTTCTCAGTATCTTACATATTTTGAAGAGGAATCATAAAGGGAATTTACTTCTTAATTTCCAAAAGAATATGACTGAAATAGCCATTGCCAGAGTGATTTTTTCTTTGATACTTTCTTAAAACTTAAAATTTGGCTTCACTGTGTGGCTGTAATTTAGTATTTTACAGTGGTGTAGCCTTTTCTAAGTCAGTCTTTTCTAATGGGAAGGCTGTTTTGGGAAATCTCCTTCCCCAGTGTCGGAATCCTAATTAGTCATGAGAAGCTTGCTTCATAAGAAGAAAATTTTAAAAGGGGTAGAAAATAACTGTGAGGAATACTTCATCTAGACCATGATCAAGACTAATGAAATATCCTGCCTAGAGCAGACATTTATTATCACATTTTAATTAAGCTCCGTAGAGTTAATCTATTAACCTCAAAAGCATTGGGCAATTGCTTAATTATTCTGTTTTCTAACTTATTTAAATAATAGATTATGTAGAGAGTTGAGAGTAGATTCCATCACATATGAGTCAATTATTCTAGGTTCCTTGATTAAAGTAGCAAGCATACAGAGTCACAGTTATTCTGGTCAATATTCTTCCTCATCTTTCTCACAGATTAGGGGGTTTATAGTCAAATTTATTGTTTTTGTTTGTGTTTGTTTGTTTGTTTTTTGAGTTGGAGTCTCACTCTGTCACCCAGACTGGAGTGCAGTGGCCGCTCCCGGCCACCACAGCCTCGACCTGCTGGGCTCCAGTGATCCTTCCGCCTCAGCCTTCCAAGTAGCCGGAATTACAAGCATGCGCTACCACACCCAGCTGATTTTTTGATTTATTGTAGAGATGAGGTCTCGCGCCCAGGCGGGTCTCGAACCCACAGGCTCAGACAATCCACTCACCTCAGCCTCCCAAAGGCGCAGGATTACAGGGTGAGCCACTGAGCCCGGCTTATAGTCAAATTTATACCACAAAGCCACACATGAAAATTTAGAATGGCTTATTACATGCTTTGCCTTTTCTTTAATTGACATGAGGCATTATTGAGATTTGGGGACTGTTTCTAATCTAGTGATACTGGATTTGAGAACCCAAACAGGATGCATGCAAGGAGAAGGCAGAAGGCTGTCTCCAAGAACAACAAATTTGAATGAGGAACAATGGAGGTCGTTTAAGTTTGATTCCTTCCTGATCATAGCACTAAGACTTATTGTGACATAAAAAAACTGAGGCTGGAAGAAAATTGTTAAATGTTATAAAAAGCAAGGGAATTTTTCTCTTATAGATAAGACTATTTAAAATGTACACACAGGGAACTAGGCAGAGATGACCATGCACTAGTGTTTTTGGTAACCAGTCAGGCATCATTACCCTAATAAAACCTTCGAAGAATCTGTAATAAGGTTACTTTCTTGTCTTCTTTATGTTTGAGAACTTAAAGTCCATGGTAACTGGAAGCAATTTCTGTGACCATTACCATACTGATATTGAAAATGTTACAAATAATTTTCTTTCCACTCCATTTGTAAGTGTTCAAATAATCAAACAGATATCAAGAATATGAGACATCTCAAGATTCTTCACTCTAAAACAGTAACTCTTCTTATATCTATCTTATGTCCAAATCTTATACCACTAGAGGTTGAATTATTGGGAACTGGAGGATGGTGACTTTATTTAATCTCTTTTTACATTGAAAATTGTGCTAATTTCAACCAACACACTAACTAGAGCCATTGGCTAATCAACTAAGAAAGCACCTAAAGAAAGAGGTTCCTTGAAATGTGCCTGAAGAAAAGGTACCCCTAAAGCAGGAGATGAAGGGAAGAATTTTAAATGCTCTACGAAGGTCAGCTATTCAATGTGGCTAAATGAATCAAGAGATTTGTGAACCTCTAAATCAGTGGTTCTCAAAATTAGCAAGTAAAAGAATCTGAAGGGCTTGTTTGTTTGTTGTTGTTGTTGTCCTTCTTTTCCCCTTTATTTCAAAGATGTGGGGCACAAGTCAGGATTAGGCAAATAAGTGATGTGCAGATGAAATTTGGGCTTTCCACTGGTCTTCCCTTCCCCTGGTTTAGGTTCAGGTACCCTTAGTGATGTTATGTGCCACACCCACCTCCCACTTTCCTGGCAGTGCCCGCAACTACGGATCCCTCTCTTGTAGCATTATGATAAATGTTCAGGACCCACTTATGAGTGAGAACATGTGGTATTCAGTTCTTTGTTTCTGTGATAGGTCATTGAGTATGATAGACTCGAAATCCATCCAGGTTGCTACAAAGTTCACAATTTTGTTCTTCTGTATGGCTGCAAAATAGTCCATCATGTATATGTACCACTTTTTTTAAAAAAATCCAGTCCATTTCCAAAGGATAGCAGGTTTGGTTCCATGTTTTTGCTATTGTGAATAGTGCTGCAATAGACATGCATATACAGGTATCTTTTTTGTAGAATGATTTGAGTTCCTCTAAGTTATACTCCCAGGAGGGGAATTGCTGGGTTGTATGGAAGGTCAATTTCTAGTTCTTTTAAAAATCACCACACTGTTTACACTCCCACCAATAATGTAGAAGTGTTTCCTTTTCTATGCATCCTTTCCAGCATCTGTTGTTTTTTGAGTTGTTAATGATGACCATCCTGACTAGAGTTAGGTGGTATCTCAATGTGGTTTTGATTTGCATACTTTTAATGACTGGTAAGGTTGAGCATTTTTTCATGTATCTGTTGGTTGTTGTTATGTCTTCTTTTGAGAAGTGTCTATTCATGTCTTTTGCCCACTTTTTAATAGGGCTATTTGTTTTTTCCTTTCAACTCGTTTGAATTCCCTTTAGATCCTGGATGTTAGGCCTTTGTCAGTTAAACAGTTAGCAAGTATTTTTTCTCATTCTGTGGGCTATATCTCCACTCTCTTGATGGTTTCTTTTGCTTTGCAAAAGCTTTTCAATTTGATGAGATCTCATTTGTCTATCTTCGCTTCTATGGTATATGCTTGTGGGTTATGATCAAGAATGGTTGCCTATTCCAATGTGCATAAGAGTATCTCTTGTGTTTTCTTCTAAGATTCTTGAGGTTTTACATTTAGGTCTTTAATCCATTGTGAGTTGTATGGTGATAGATACGGTCCTGTTTTATTCTTCTGCAGAAAGACCTTTAAAATGAAAACTACAAAACACTCCTCAAAGAAATAAAAGAAGACACAAACAAATGGAAAAATATTCTATATTCATGGATTGGAATTCTACCCAAGGCACGCTACAGATTCAACACAATACTCATTAAATTACCAATATTACTCTTTTCAGACCTGGAAATGACAATACAGACAATCATATGGAAACAAAACAACCACAAATAGTCAAAATATTCCTCAACAAAAGAAATAAAGTGGGAGGTATCACACTTCCAGACTTTAAACTTTATTATAAGGCTGCAATAATCAAAACAGTCTGGTACTGGTACAAGAACAGGCATATACACCAATGTAACGAGACAGAGATTCCAAAAGTGAAACCTTGATTTCTCAACAACAACCACTGGAAAGAGGAGACCCTATTCAGTAAATGGTGCTGGAGGGCTTGTTAAAACACAGATTGCTGGGACCTGGATCTCCAGAGTTTCTAATTCAATTGGTCTAGGTTGGGGCCAAACAATTTGCATTTCTAACAAGTTCCCAGGTGATGCTGATGCTGCTCGTTCAGGTATCTCATTCTGAAAACCACATCTTTATATGATTACCAAATCTTTCACAAAGAAACTATATACCATATTCCATAGTCCCACATTTATATAATAAATTAAACCACATGAATTAAGCCATAGCTTTTCTGGGCCTCAGTTTTTACATCCATAAGATGAAGAGAAGCTAAAAATAATCTTTGAAATCCAATCTGAGCTCTTGATTTTAAGTTGGACAGAACTGTCAGTAATAATGACATAACTATACTATTTTACATCTATAGAATCTTTTTCATTTGCAAAGTGCTTTTATGTGCAATTTTTCAGACACCAGTTTCTCTCAACCATGTGAGATAGAATCTTTTTGGAAACTGAAGTAAAAAGGGGATGATGGTTTGTCAAACATTGCATGACTAATAAATGATAAAGCCAGACCTAGAGCAATATCTTCTAATTTTTCATCCTGGAAGTAATACATTGTTCTGGGTTTCCACCCTACCCTGACAAGTGAAAGGTGCTGATGACATTATTCCCTTAGAAATGAAGTAGGTCTAGGTTGGAATCAAGGAGAGGAAGGGTCTCTGTTCTTCCCCCAGATATCCATATGGCTTGCTCCTTAATGCGTGCAAGATTCTGGTCAAATTATACCTTATTAGAGAGATCTTACTGGCTACTCAGTATCAAAAGGCAACCAGTTCTCCCTGATATACTGATTATATGTCCTATCTCCTTGATTTACATTGTATCTGTCCATGACCTTTATCATCACTTAACTATTAATTTATTTATTTAATATCTGTCTCCCTCTGCTAAAATGTATTCTCCAAAAGGGCAGAGAATTTGTTTTTCTCAATATTGAAAATCTGATGAAGTGGACACTGCCTGGCACATACCAAGAACTCAGGAAATATTTGTGGATGAATAAAATACATTTAATAAGAACTTAATCTGTACTAGGCATGGTGCTAGTATTTTATGTGAATTATCCAAAAATTAATCATAAAGTGGAGGATATTTTAACACTCCTTCCTTAATGATTGAAAGAATTACAGAAAAAAGATCCATAAGGAGTATTCCACTTTCAGAAAGATGGAATAGTTGTTCTTTTTTTCCTATTCCTCTCAAGAAGTACAACAAAAAATCCCTGGACATTATACATAAATCTAACATAAGAGACTATGAAAGATTTTTTTAAAAAGATGAAAAGGTTAGAGACCTCACGACCCAAGGAACATGATAGTAAGTTTCCTGAGTTTGTTTTTTTGTTTTGTTTTGTTTTTGTTTTTGTTTTGCCTTATATGCCCCACTTTTGGAGCTAAAGAAACAGAAAACATAAAAACATAACTGAGTGCAGATTTTAAAAGTTCCAACAAAAGCCTTTTCTCTAGTCAAAGACAAAGAAACAGGCAGCCTAGCAAGATAGAAAACTATTAATTTTATATTATTATTATTATTTTTTTTTTTTGAGTTGGAGTCTCACTCTGTCGTCCAGACTGGAGTGCAGTGGCCGCTCCCGGCCACCGCAGCCTCGACCTGCTGGGCTCCGGTGATCCTTCCGCCTCAGCCTTCCAAGTAGCCGGAATTACAAGCATTCGCTACCATGCCCGGCTGATTTTTTGATTTATTGTAGAGATGAGGTCTTGCTGCCCAGGCGGGTCTCGAACCCGCGGGCTAAGGCAATCCACTCACCTCAGCCTTCCAAAGGCGCGGGATTATAGGCTGAGCCACCGAGCCCGGCTTTTATTATTATTTTATGTTAAAGATGTGAGGGCATAGTTCAAGATTAGGTACAAAAGTAGTCAAAGTACAGTTGAAGTTTGGGCTTCATCTGGTTTAGGATCAGGTACCCTTAGTGATGTTATGTGCCCTCTCTCCCCTGGCAGTGTCTCACTACTGCCAATTCCTTTCTTGTAGTATTATGATAAATGTTCAGGGTCCACTTATGAGTGAAAATATGTGGTACTCTATTCTTTGTTTCTGTGCTAGATCACTGAGTATGATAGACTCTAAATCCATCCAAGTTGCTGCAAAGTCCATAATTTTGCCCTTCTTTATGACTGAGTGATATCCCATCATGTACATGTGCCACTTTTTTTATCCAGTCAATTTTCTATGGGTAGCAGTGTTGGTTCCATGTTTTTGCTATTGTGAATAGTGCTGCAATAAACATGCATGCACAGGCATCTTTTTTGTAGAATGATTTGAGTTCCTCTGGATATGTTGCCAGAAGAGAGATTGCTGGGTCATATGGAAGATTGATTTTTAGATCTTTTAGGAATTGCCACATTGTTTTCCATAGAAGTTGTACTAATTTACACTCCCACCAACAGTGTAGACGTGTTCCCTTTTCTCTGCATCCTATCCAGTACCTGTTGTTTTTTTATTTATTAATGATGGCCATCCAGTTGGAGTTAGGTGGTATCTCAGTGTGGTTTTGATTTGCTTTTCTTTAATGATTAGTGAGACTGAACATTTTTTTTTTTTGAGTTGGATTCTCACTCTGTTGCCCAGACTGCTGGAGTGCAGTGGCCGCTCCCGGCCACCGCAGCCTCGACCTGCTGGGCTCCAGCGATCCTTCCGTCTCAGCCTTCCAAGTAGCCAGAATTACAGGCGTGCGCTACCACACCCAGCTAATTTTTTGATTTATTGTAGAGATGAGGTCTCGCCAAGTTGCCCAGGCAGGTCTCGAACCCGCGGGCTCAGGCAATCCACTCACCTTGGCCTCCCAAAGCATGGGATTACAGGCTGAGCCACCGAGCCCAGCCTGGGGCTGAGCATTTTTTCATGTATCTGTTGGCTGCTCATATGTCTTGTTTTGAGAAGTGTCTATTCATATCTTTTGCTCACTTTTTAATAGGGCTATTTTTTTTTCCTTTCAGAATGTTTGAGTTTCTTACAAAACACTGCTCGAAGAAACCAAAGAAGACACAAACAAATGGAAAACTATTCCATGTCCATGGATTGGAATAATCAATATTGTTAAAATGTCCATCCTACCGAAGGCAATTTACAGATTCAACACAATACCCACCAAATTACCAACATCCAAAGACCTGGAAATGACAATACAGAAAATCATATGGAAATAAAAATGACCATGAATAGCCAAAACAACCTTCAGCAAAAGAAACAAAGTGGAAGGTAGTACACTTCCAGACTTTAAACTTTATTATAGGACTATAATAATCAAAACAGGTACAAGAACAGGCGTATAGATCAGTGGAACAGGATAGAGATTCCAGAAGCAACACCTCAATTTTCCAACCAACTCATCTTCAACAAAGCCTCCACCAACAACCACTGGGGAGAGGAGAACCTATCCAGTAAAACTGGCTGACCACATGCAGAAGAATGAAACAGGATCCTTACCTATCACCATAACACAAAAATCAATTCTAAATGGATCAAAAACCTACATGTAAAACCTCAAACTAAAAGAATCTTAGAACATGGAGGAGACACCCTTACAGACATTGGAACAGGCAACCAAATCCTGATCAAAACCCTAAAAGTCCATGACATAAGAGATCAGATAGACAAGTGGGACCTCATCAAACTGAAAAGCTTCCGCAAAGCAAAAGAAACCATCAAGACAGTGAGGAGACAGCCCACAGAATGGGAAAAAATATTTGCCAACTGTATATATGACAAAGGCTTAACATCCAGGATCTACAAGATAGAAAACTTTTAGACAATAGCTGTTCTACTTGAACTAAACAATAGAGAAAAAACTGTGACTCCACTTCATGTCCAGCAAAAAAGTCAAGTGAAAAGGTTATATGTACTTCCAACTTTATGAGGCTGCAATAAGTTGTCCCAACACCCCCACTGGAGTGATATTAAAAGAGGCCAAATAGGAAAATAATATATTCATTTCTTCTGGCCAGTAATGTCCCCCACCACTGATGTCAGTAGTGACTGCATTAGAATCCTGGACTGCCACCTACCTGGAAGTAGAGCTAACAAGACACCTCTTGTCCTTCCCACTGTCAGAAGAGGCATGGAGGAAAGTCAGCACTTTCACCATTGCCCAGTGATAATGAGCTTACCCCCCATCCAGAAGCAATAGGAGAACCCCTCAAGGTGTCAGCAAAAAAGAAACTGGGCTTTTACCTCCACCTGCAAGCAATAATGTGGTACCACCAGTCCCCTTTTCCTTATCAGAGCAGTGTCACAGAAAGCCACCTAAAAAGGGTTTAAATAAGATCCAAAGTCCAAAAACATAGTACAAAAATGTCCAGGTTTCAACTGAAACTCATTCTTCATACCAAGGAAATCTCACTCTCACACTGAATGAAAATAAAATGAATGAATGAAAAAAGTCAAAGTCAATATGAAACAGGTATAAATTATCTGATAAAAATTTTTAAATAGACATAATAAAAATGATTCAGAGAGTAACTATGAACATGCTTGAAGCAAACAGATAAATAGAAGGTCTCAGCAAAGAAATGTAAGATTTTTTTAAAGTGGAAATTTTGGAACTGAAAAATACAATAACCAAAATTAAAAGCTCAGTGTATGGGTTCAACAGAAAAATGGAAGGGACAGAGGAATCAGTGAACTTATATATAGAATAATAGAAGTACCTAATTTGAATAACTGAATGAAAATAAATGAAAAAATAAACAAAGCCTCATAACATAAGATCTAACATTTTTGTTATTAGAGTGCTGGAAAGAGGAGAGAGGGTGGGGCTGAAAAAGTACTTAAATAAATAATGGCTGAAAATGTACACATTTGTCAAGTGACATTAACTACAGATTCAAGAAGGAGTTTATCTATGTAGGATAAACTCAAAGAAATCCACATTTAAGGAATATCAAAAATTTATGCATGTGAAAGGCAAAGCAAAATTTTGGAAGCAGCCAGAGAAAAATGACATCTTACTACAGGAGAAAAAAAAATTAGATGACAGAGGATTTATCACCAGAAAACATGAAAACCAGAAAGAAGTGCTACAATATTTTTCAGTTTCTAAAAGAAAACAACTGTCAACACAGAATCTTAAGCCCAGCAAAAGTAAGTTTCAGGAATAAAAGAAAAATCAAGACACTCTGAGATTAAGGAAAACAGAAAGAATCTGTCACCAGCAGGTATACCCTAAAAGAATGTCTAAAGGAAGTTCTCTAAACAGAAAGGAAAAAGCAATGAAAGGAAATTTAGAACATTAAAAAGGAAGAAAAAGTACAACATGCAAAAATAAGAGTAGACACAAAGGTTTTCTCTACTTTAGTTTTCTAGATCATGTTTAAACACTGAAACAAAAATTAGATCACTGCCTAGTGTGGCTGTAAATGTATATACAGGAAATATTTAAGACATTTACATTATAAATGGAGGAGAATAAAGGGACTTAAAGGAAGATAAATTTTAATGCTTCATTTGAACTGGTAACATAACAACAGAAGACAGTAATTAGATACATATAATTTAACATATACACCTACTAAAAATGACATACAAAGAAACACATACAAATACTATAGGGAGGATCAACTTCCAGTATGACAACATGAGGAGCTCCACTGATGTTCCCAGTGAAACTAGTGAAGATATATTTTTTTAATACAATGTCTCTGAAAATAGTCCTAAGAAAAACAGAAAATAAAGAAACATTTATCAAGAAAATTTATGAAAATTCAGTAAGAAAGGTAAGAGTCTATGGTATTAAACCAAAATCACTTGCTGTCTCCCACCATCCCAGCTCAGGGAGGTAGGGACAACACTTCAGATTGCTACAGCCAAAAACACAGGGTAGCTTTTCCCTCAAGCTCCAGCCAGAGGGCTTTCTTCACAGGAAGAGCAATACATTACTATTTTTCATCCTGCCTCCAGCTACTTGTTTCTGAAGCTAAAATCTGGGAAAATGTGATTGAGAGGTGGGTCCAGTCACCACTAAAGATACAGAGGTTCTTCCTTGGGTACAGTGGGCTGAGAATATTGGGCTCCTGATTATCCTTGACCTGGCTTTGAGGTGACGGTTCCACACCAGAGGAGACAAGCCAAGAGGATTTCAGGCTGCTGCTCATTCCCACCAAGGGCTCAGTTCCCAGAGTGGAGGTGTCAGTAAGACAGAAGCTTATAATTATCCCCATCACCAGCTCCAGAGCCCAGACTCAGATTATGCTTGGGGAGGGGAGGTTGGGGGAGGTAGAAAGCAGTTCATAAAACAGAGCTCCAAATCTTTGCCCAAAGGAACTGATTTCATTTACAGCAGAGAAAAAAAGAACAATGAAAAACAGTCTCAGAGAAATCGTAGGATATTATTAAGCACACCAATATATACATAATGAAAATACCAGAAGGAGAAGAGAGAGAGAAAGGGAATTCAACAAACTCCAAGTAAGATATATGCAACTAGATCTAAAAACAGATACATTATAGTAAAAATACTAGAAGTTAAAGACAAGGAGAAAATCTCAAAAACAGTAAGAGAAAAAATGAGTCATTACCTACAAGGGAACAAAATAATTAGCAATTGACTTCTCAGTTGAAATAACAGAGGCTAAAACGGTAACATATTCAAAGTGTTGAAAGACAAAAACAAAAACGCTCTCAACCAAAAATCCTATACCTAGAAAAATTATCTTTCAAAAATGAAGGTGAAATAAAAACTCAGCCAGATAAACAAAAATTGAGAAGATGTGCTGCTAGTAGACTTGTCTTACAAGAAATACTAAAGGAAATTCTTCAAGTAGAAAACAAGCGATCCCAGACAGCAATTAATACACACACACACACACACACACACACACACACACACACACACACAATGAGAATCAGAAAAGGTAATTATGTAATTATAGACAGTATAAATGCATATTTTCTCTTTTCTTTTTTTAATTTATTTAAAAATTAATTGCATGAAGCCAGGTGCAATGGCTAAGGCCTATAATCCCAGTATTTTGGGAGGTTGAAGTGGGAAAAATGTTTGAGAGCAGGAGTTCAAGAGCAGCTTGTGCAACATAGTGAGACCCTGTCTCTACAAAAAATAGAATAATTAGCCAGGTTTAATGGCACACACCTGTAGTCCTAGCTACTTGGGAGGCTGAGGCAGAAGGATCACCTGAGCCCAGGGGTTGAAGGTTGTGGTGAGCCATGATCATGCCACTGCACTCCAGCCTGGGGGACAGAGTAAGACTTTTTCTCACAAAAAAAAAAAAAAAAATTAACTGCATGGTATAATACATACAAAATGTATGATCAGACTTATAAAATAAAGAAATGTAATATATGTGTAACATACTTGCCAGTGCAGCATAAAGAAAATGTGTGGGAGTAAAGCTGTATTGGACTAAGAAAATGATCACAAATAGTGATAGTCAAGTAATAATTTTAACAATATACTGTTGGCTTTGCAACATTAAAAGATATGATATATAATAATACTATGACTAGAAGAAAGGGAATAGAGCTATGTAGGCATAACATTTCTATATGTCACTGGAATTAGACTAGTATAAATCTGAAACTGATTTTGATAAGTTAAGATGTACAGTATATGGTAAAGCCTAGAGAAACTCTTTTAAAATACAATAAAAAGTATTAAAGTTAAAATGCTACTCAGTTAATGCAAAAGAAAGCAGTAAGAACAGAGAAACAAAAAAGGCATGAGGTACACAGAAAATAATTACAACTACATCAATAATAACATTAAATGCAAATAGATAAAACAATAAAAAACAGATTGTCAGACTGGATTTTAAAAAACATGATCACACTATATGCTGTCAAAAAAAGTCACACTTTAAATGCAAAGACACAAATAAATTAAAAGTAAAAAGACAAAAAATATATATATCTTGCAAACTGCAACCATAAGAAAGCTGGGAGCGACTGCACTGATAGAAGACAAAACAGGCTTTAAAAGAGATGAAGAGAGATATTTTATAATGATAAAATAATACAAAGATAAATCTAACAAGAAGATATAACACTCATACACACATTTGCACCCAGTAATAGAAGCACCAAAACACATGAAACAAAAATTGGCAGAAATAAAGGGGAAAATAGACAATTCAATAATAATAGTTGATGACTTCAATACCCCACGTAAAATAATGGATGGAAAAACTAAACAGAAAATCAATAAGGAAAAAAGAAGACTTGGAAAACATTATAAACCAACTAGACCTAACATATCTATAGAACACTCCACCCATCAACAATGGAATATACATTCTTCTCAAGTGCAAATGGAACATTCTCCAGGACAGACCATATGCTAGGCTGTAAAATAAATCTCAGTAAACTTACAAGGACAGAAATAATACAAAGTATGCTCTCTGACTAAAATGGAATGAAAGTCTAAATCAATAAGAGAAAAAAAATTGGGAAACTCAAAAATATGTGGAAATTAATCAACACACTACTGAATAATAGTATGTCAACAAAAAGCAAAAGGAAATCCAGAAAATACTTTGAGATGAATGAAAACGAATATACAACACAAAAAATGTATGCGATGAGGCTAAAGTCATGCTTACAGATCATTTTATATTGAGAAATGTCTATATTAAGAAAGAAGAAAGACCTCAAATCAATAGATTAACTTGCCACCTTAAGGCAGAGAGGGGGAAAGAAGAGAAAACTAAATTTACAGCAAGTAGAAAGAAGGAAATAATGAAAATTAAAGAAGAATTTAATTAAATAGAAGAACAATACAGAAAATTGCAGTCCAATATTCTTCATGGACGCAAAAATCTTCAACAAGATTTTGCAAATCAAATACACCATACAGTCATGTGTCACTTACCAACAGGGACATGCTCTGAGAAATGCATCAGTAGCCAATTTCATTCTGCAAATATAGTGTGTACTTATACAAACCTAGATGGTAGAGCCTACTACACCTGTAGGCTATATGGCTTAGCCTGTTGCTTCTAGACTACAAACCTGGACAGCATGCTACTGTACTGAATACTGTAGGCAATTATTATACAATTATAAGTATATGTATATCTAAACATAGAAAAGGTACAGCAAAAATACAGTATTATAATCTTATGGGATCATTGTCATATGTGCGGACCATTTTTGACCAAACATAATTATGCAGCACATGCCTGTATATGAAATAATATTAACAACAACAATAATAAATCATGACCAAGTGGAATTTATCACAGGACTAAAAGGTGGGTTTAGTATTCAAAAATAAATAATTCATAGCATTCATAGAGTAAAAGAGAAAATCATATATCATCTCAAGAGATGCAATAAAGCATTTGATGATGTTTAATATGCAGTCATAAAAGAAATTCTTAGCAAACTGGCAACAAAAGAAACTTTCTCAATCTAATAAGAGGCACCTACAAAAAAAGCACAGCCCAGACATCTTAATGAAGAAATGAAAGAGTAAACATTTTCTGTGTAATAAAATTAGAACTAAAAGCAACACAGACATCATGTTCTTGGATTAGAAAACTCAATATTGTAAATCTGTCAGTTCTCCACAAATTGATCTATAGATTTAATGTAAACCAAATCAAAATTCTATCATGCTTTTTTTTGGGTAGAAATTGGCAAGTGGATATTAAAATATACATGGGAATATAAAGGACCTAGAATACTCAAAGCAAACTTGAAAAAGAAGTAGCACAAAGTTGAAGAACTTGGGGTAGCCAGTAGCAACACCAATTACAAGGCCCTCCAGCGACAAACCAACCCTTCAGTTCTCCACAGATTCGGTCAAGAAGGCAACCACTTTAACATCATTCTTCCTGGATAGCATTGAAAAGATTCTGCTACATATTCCCTGCTCACCATGGATTCTGTTCTTAAGGAAACTGAATTTTAAATCATTGTTCTGGAATAGCATTGGAAAAGTATTGTCCCATTTTCTCTGTGTCTCCATGGATGCTCTTGAGAACACAACCATCATTTAAATCATCATTCCCAGGCTGAATCTAACAGACCTCTGGAAGCCAAAGTGACAAACACTTCACTAAGGACTGCTTTGTCAGTGGTCAAAAGGAATCTGAATTCCTTCTGCACAAAGCACTTGATGACCTCTTCTGAAATGTCTGCCTCATGCCTCCCAGCTTGATGGCAGCCTCCCAGCTTGATGGCAGTGATGTTACCAGGCATAGACTGTATTCAAATCCTTCAATGTGTGCTCAGTAGGTACAACTCACCATGGATTCAAGTACTTCACTAGAACTGTGAAGAATGACTGAATTGTCATTTCATGGTAGTGCTGCTTCTGGTAATCCTCTGGCAGTCATGAAGTTCAGGAATTTGCTTTACCATTTTAAAACTAACTATAGATGGTTATTTCATTTTGTCCTCACAATGTCTCTGGGATGTAAACAAGGCAGGAATGAAAGACAGGGGTAACTGAGGACCAAATATATAACTAGAGCAGATCTGCAATTACTGATGTGTTTTGTAGATGAGTTGCTTTTTCATTAAGAAAACATTTAGGTCAGACAAAACTAAGGTGTCTATCATTCAGTATTGGTACTACAGTGATTTATCACATTACTCAAAGAAGAAATTGGAACCATTTCCCCTGAAAACTGGAACAAGACAAGGATGCCCACTCTCACCCCTTCTGTTCAACATAGTATTGGAAGTCCTAGCTAGAGCAATCAGACAAGAGAAGGAAATCAGGGGTATCCAAATAGGAAAAGAGGAAGTTAAGTCATCCCTCTTTGCTGATGACATGATTCTATACCTCAAAAGCCCAAGAGAATCTGTCAAAAACCTCCTTGCACTGATAAAGGACTTTGGAAAAGTCTCAGGGTATAAAATGAATGTGGCAAAAGTCAAACACAGTTCTATATACCAACAATAAACAAACAGAAATCCAAATAAAAAGCACAGTCCTATTCACAATAGTCACTAAAAAATGAAATACCTTGGCATCTTCCTAACCAGAGAAGTCAAAGACCTTATAACAAAAACTACAAAACACTGCTCAAAAATTCAAAGATGACACAAACAAATGGAAAAATATTCCAAGCACGTGGATTAAAAGAATCAACATTGCTAAGATGTCCATCCTACCCAAGGCAATCTACAGATTTAGTGCAATACCCATTAAATTACCAGCAGCATTCTTCTCAGACCTGGAAACCACAATACAGGAATTCATATGGAAACATAAACAACCACGGATTGCCAAAACAATCCTCAACAAAATAAATAAATAAATAAAGCAGGAGGCATCACACTCTCAGACGTTAAGCTTTATTATAAAGCTACAATAATCAAAACAGCCTGGTGTTGGTACAAGAACAGACATAAAAACTAATAGAACAGGACAGAGATTACAGAAGCAAAACATCAATTTCTCAGTGAACTCATCTTTGACAAAGCCTTCACCATCAACTCCTGGGGAGAGGATAACCTATTCAATAAATGGTGCTAGGAAAACTGGCTGACCACATGCAGAAGATTAAAACAAGATCCGTACCTATCCCCATACCCAAAAATCAACTCTAAATAGATCAAAGATCTAAACATAAAACCTCAAACTATAAGAGCCTTAGAAAATGCAGGAGACATGCTTACGGAAATTGAAACTGGCAACCAATTCCTGATCAAAACCCCAAGTGCCCATGCCATAAAAGAAAGATAAACAAGTGGGACTTCATCAAACTGACAAACTTTTGCAAAGCCAGAGAAACCATTGAGAGAGTGGGGAGACAGCCCACAGACTGGGAAAAAATATTCGCTAACTGTGTATTTAGGATCTACAAGGAACTCAAGCATGCCGAAAAGAAAAAAAACAGCCCCATTACAAAGTGGGCAAAAGATATGAATAGGCACTTCTCAAAAGAAGACATATGAGCAGCCAACAGATATATGATAAAATGCTCAGCCTCACTAGTCATCAAAGAAATGCAAACTAAAACCACACTGAGATACCACCTAACTCCAATCAGAAAGTCCATCTTCAATATCTAAAAAAAAAAAAAAAAAACAGTTGCTGGAGAGGGTGTGGTGAAAGGGGAACACTTCTACACTCTTAGTAGGAGTGTAAACGAATACAGCCTCTGTAGAAAGCAGTGTGGCAATTCCTAAAAGATAAAAATCGACCTCCCATACAACCCCGCAATCCCCCTACTGAGAATATGCCTGGAGGAACTCAAATCACTCTGTGAAAAAGATACCTACACATGCATGTTTATTGCAGCATTATTCACAATAGCAAAAACCTAGAACCAACCATTGCTGCCTATCAAAAGAGGACTGGTTAAAAAAAATGTGGTACATATACATTATGGAATATTGCACAGTCATAAAGAAGGACAAAATTATGAACTCCACAGCAATTTGAATGGACTTAGAGGCTATAATACTAAGTAATCTATCGCAGAAACAAAGAACTGAGTATCACTTGTTCTCATTCATAAGCAGACCTTGAACAACTATCGTAATACTATAAGAAAGAGATTGGCAGTAGTGGGAAACTGCCGGGGTGGGGGGGTCCACCTCATCAACAAGGGTACCTGCATAATGAACATTTGTACACTTAACCCTGAATTGTACCCCACATGTTGAAAATTTAAAATTAAAAAAGTTTGGGCTCAGTGGTTCAGCCTGTAATCCCAGCACTTTGGGAGTCCAAGGCAGGAGGATTGCCTGAGCCCAGGGGTTTGAGACCACCCTGGGCAACTCAGTGAGACCTCATCTCTACAATAAATCAAAAATTAGCCAGTCATGGAAGTGCATACCTATAATTCCGGCAACTTGTAAGGCTGAGGCAGAAGGATCACCAGAGCCCAGCAAGTCGATGCTGAGGTGGCTGTGAGCATGCCACTGCATCCCAGCCTGGGTGATGGAGTGAGACTCCAACTAAAAAAAAAGAAAAAGAAAAAAAAAAAATATATATATATATATAAAGGGAATTTTTTTAAAAGTCGAAGAACTTGCAAACTTGCCCAGCAGACTTTAAAACTTATTATAAAGCTATGGTAATTAAGATAGTGTGATATTAGTGTAAAAGTAGAAAACTATATCAGTGGAATAAAACAGAGAAAATTAGAGAGTTTGGAAATAGACTCCATCTATCTATCTATCTATCTAACTTTTCACTAAGTTGCTAATGCAATTCAATGTGGAAAGAAAAGTCTTTGTAACAGATGATGCTGGATCAATTAGATATGTGCATGGAGAAAAATAACTCATATCATATATAATAATTAATTCAAGATAGATAATAGACCTAAAAGTAAATCCTAAAATTATAAATCTACTAGAAGGAAACATAGAAGACTACCTTTGTGATCTTGGGCAAAAATTCTTAAAAGGAATACAGCAATCACTGAATATAAAAGAAAAACTGGCCCTCTTCAAAATTAAAGCTACTGTTCATCAAGGTACTGTTAAGAACACAAAAAGGCAACTCACAGACTGGGAAAAAATATATGCAATACATATATTCAACAAATTACTTGTATATAAAGAACACATATAAAACAATATTAAAAAGAAAGCAATCCAATTAAAATGAGCAAAAGTCTCAGACATTTCATAAAGAGAATACATGAAGGTCTAATAACCACATTAAAAGTTGCTTAGTATCATTGGCCTAGGAAAATACATATTAAAACTGCAAAGAAGTTCCACTATAACCCAACAAAAATGACTAAATTCATAAAGACTAACAAGACAAATGTCGGTCAGAATGTTGAGCAAATACATCTCCCACACATTGCTAGTGAGAATATAAAATAATACAATTATTTTGAAAAAATTGTTTAGCCATTTCTTATAAATCAAATATATACTTATCTCTTTATCCAACAATTCCACTCCTTGTTATTCAGCCAAAAGAAATACATGACATGTCCACAAAAAGATAAGGAAAATATCTATCAGCAAGAGAACAGATGAACAAAATATAGTATATCCTCACAATGGAGTATTACTCACCAATAAAAAGAAATGAACTATTAATACATGCAAGAACATAAATGAATCTAAATAATATTCCTCTCTGGCAAGAATTATATGAAAAAAAAGTTATTTCCTTTGGTTGAAGAGAAGATAATCACAGAGTTTTACATTAGAAGAGGTAGAGATGTCTTAAGTGATTATAATTCATCTGCTTTTATGCACTGGAGAGAGAAAATAGAGGAACTCTTAGGGCAAAGGGAATCTTAGGAATTGTAAGCTAATTTCTGGCAAGGATTCTTAGAACAGAAGGATCATTAGATACGGTAACTTAATGTTCGCTCTGGGCTTAGTTGTAAGTGGATACTGCAAGAAGAGCAAGGACAAGGGATATAAGCCAGACCTTGGAAAGCCTTTACTCTAAGATAAAAGAAATGAGTTGTCATACAAGAATGATGAAGAAATAACTATGTTAGAGAAGGGTTGGAATATACCAATAATTGAACTCTGGCAAAATGTATCTCAAAGTTTAGTTTTCTTATATATATTATCCATTAAAATGCTTTACTTCATTGCTTATTGCTATTTAAAATGAGGTTTTCAATCTTCAGTATTAATCTCAAAGAAAACCAGCAGAAAATGCGTTATGCTGATCCAAGTATCTGATCAAAATGAGTGTCAAGTTTCAGCCACTGATCGCATCATCAGAGCACCATCACTAAACAGTTGGCCACTTAATTAAATTACAAAGTAACTGGATGGACAGTTAGGTTGCTTATGAAAATTTGCTATTAGAAGAAAAGCTAAATGCACAGCCTTGAGTATACCTTCCTATTTCAATATACTTTTATAGGAAAGAAAGTGAGATGTGAAATTACTATACTTTTAAATTTTGAAAGATGACACAAATTGCCCTGGAAATTTACACGCTTACAGCATATGGCAGCATCTACCTCCCCACACCACCACAATTTGTCACTATTAACTTTTTTTTTCTCTACCTGATGTGTAAACTCACTAGCTTTTTGTTATTTGATCTTCCACCTCTTGATGTTGAGTATGTTTTCATGTTTATTGGCTATGTGTATTGCTTCTTCCAGTAATTATCTATTTAAATCATTTGTCTATTTTTTATTTGCATATATCTTCTTTTCTTTTTTATTTGAAGGAGACACATATACATATGAATAAATATATAAAAATATATGGATATATATCTCCTTCAAGTATACAGAGGTGCCAAAAGAATATATACACATTTTAAGTAAGGAAAAAACTGTATTAAAATTGCAATACTCAAAAAGGTGAATATAAGTCATGCTCGACTTCTGCAATTACAAGAGATGCTCCAAGTGGTTACCATCAGCATACAGACACCTCTGATTACAGCAAACATCTCCTAATATCTCTTAAAATGTGTATATATTTTTTGGCACCCCCAGAATGTATATCAGATATATGTTAATAACAGTTTTTCCTAACTTGACAGTTATCTTTCAATTTGTTTATGGAAACTTTCTTTCATAATCGAGAAGTTTTAGATTTTGATGTGGTCAACTTTTTAAATGTGCAGTCTTTTGTATTATTAAAAATCTCCCCTACCCATAGGACATAAACATATTCTCCTATAATTTCTTCAATTACTATTGGGAGCCGGCCACGGAGGCCCACTGAGTGTTAGGGATCAGGAAGGGCCATTGACCCCAAGACCACTAGGATGCATTCGGGAGCTATTGACCCCATTTCCTCCCCCTTTCTACTCAGCACTAACCATATTAAGCTCCTGTGAGCTCAAAACATAAAAACTCTGAGACCGGGACGAACACAAGCTAACTTTAGAAGCTCATTGCTCCCATTCTTTCGCAAACTGCAGTTTTGGCTTTCACACAACTTATAATTCAAACTCATGTCACATTTAAGAGCCTTAGTATTGGTCACAGGCTTCTGGGTCATGATCTTAGGATTTATTGAAGGTGTAAATTGTAGAATATAGTTTTAGAAGACAGCCATTTTGTTGAAAGAATGCGGCTGGGTTACTTGCAGGTAGCCCACTGTGAACTTTGGACTGGGCCACATTCCAAACATTCTGGGATGGGCCACTTTCGTTTGTAAATACTTAAGCTTCTATAGAATTGTTTAACTTGGCATAAATCAATCAGCTTAGGATAAAAAAGATTTATAGAATATGTCAGTCACAGATTAGGTTATCCTTTGTTATGGGATTTTAAGATTATCATATGAAAAGGGTTTAAAGGCAATCATTGATTAAGTTTTCATGGATTAAGGTTTCTGGTGGGTGGGGGACGCCCCTCCCACATCTGACTTTGTGTACAAAAGACCCGTTGTAATTCCCAATAACACACATCGCTTCTGTACTAGACCGGAGTCCAGTCTCTTTCTTTCTCTCTCTCTCTATTCTTCCCCCCAATCGCCGACGCCGTCTCCACTTTTGGGGTACCCTGAACCCAGCTGGTGCTGGTCTGTGGCAAATTACTTTTATAGTTTTGCTTTATTTTCATGCCTTAGACATTAATTCATCTGGAACTTATTTTTATAAATAGATTAGGCAAGGAAGTAATTTAATGTTTTTCAAATGTGACATCTCAATCTTAATTCATTGAATTGTTTTTCCTTTCCCCTAGTGAGTGCAAATGGCACCTTATATTAACTTTCTATATATGCAAGAGTCCATTTCTGGACTGTATCATGTTCTACTGATCTACTACTAGTCATCACCTACACTAACATTATACTGTTTAATTTCCATTTTCAAATTATGTTTTGGTGTCAGGTAGGGTGGCTTTTTACTTCATTGTGATAAAAGCTTTTTATTCCCAGAAACTTGCTTTCTTTTAATAGAAACTCTACTATTGCAATTCTCCATTCAGAGAAATAGCTTTATCCTTTGCCTATTACTTCCAAATCTCTTTGCCATTTCTTTTAATACCCAATAACCATTTATGGAAAAAGATGAAAATAAATGTCCACACAACAACTTGTATGGAATATTAATGAGAGCATTATCCACAATCACCAAAAACAAGAAAGAATTCAAATGTCCATCAACTAGTAAACTGATAAACAAAATGTGGCACTTCTATACAATGGACTACTATTCAGCAATAAAAAAGAATGAGCTACCGACAAATGCAACAACATGGATGAAACCCAAAAACATGCTAAGGGAAAGATGCCAGACACAAAAGACAACATATTATAAGATTTCATTTATATAAAATATCTAAAAAAGACAAAACTATAAAGATCAGTGGTCGCCTGGGGTTTGAGGTTGAATGGGAATTGATTGCAAACAAGCACAAGGGAACTTTTTAGATTGATGAAGTGTCCTAAAAGTAGATTGTAATGGTTGCATAACTATATAAGTTTAAACTCATTGAATTGTATACTTAAATACTTTAAGGTATGTAATTCTACCTAAATAAAGTTGTTTTAAACCAAACAGAACTGACCCATGTACAAAGCCACAAAAGAAATCTTAACTATTTCTAGAATGAGATATATACAAGTAACAGTTAATGTTCATCATACAAAAATAATTGAAAATAAAATAAAATGCAAAACTACAGCAAAACAAACTGGGAACAGCCCCAAAATTTATCTGCAGTACAATGAATAAATTGTCACATTATCATATAGTATGCTACTATACAGCGATGGATATAAAACATGGTTATATGCAACTTTGTGGAAAATCTCACAATAATTTTGGGCAAAGGAAGTGAGATACTAAAGAATAAATAAGCCGGGCTCGGTGGCTCAGCCTGTAATCCCGCACTTTGGGAGGCTGAGGTGAGTGGATTGCCTGAGCCCGTGAGTTCGAGACCCGCCTGGGCAACTTGGCGAGACCTCTTCTCTACAATAAATCAAAAAATTAGCCAGGCGTGGTAGCGCGCGCCTATAGTTTCAGCTACTGGGAAGGCTGAGTCAGAAAGATCGCCCGAGCCCAGTAGGTCGAGGCTGCGGTGGCCGGGAGCAGCCACTGCACTCCAGTCGGGGCGACAGAGTGAGACTCCAACTCAAAAAATATGTATAAAAATAAATAAAATAAAATAAAAAATTAGCCAGGCGTGGTAGCACGTTCCTGTAGTTCCGGCTACTTGGCAGGCTGAGGCGGAAGGATCTCCGGAGCCAGGCAGGTCGAGGTTGCCGTGGCCGGGAGTGGCCACTGCACTCCAGTCGGGGCGACAGAATGAGACTCCAAAAAAAAAAAAGAATAAATAAAGTTGTATTCATAGGAAGCTCAAAAAAAGGCAAAACTAAACTACACTGTTTAGAAGTGCATATACAAATATTAAAACCATAAAGAAAAGCTGAGCAATTATTCTCACAAAAGGAGAACTCGTAGTAACCTCTGGGGGAGGGAAATAAGAGTTATGTTACAAAAGATCACGAGAAGTTTTTGGGGTGCTGATAATGTTCTTACCCACATACTATTTGAATTGTCTTATTACTTACATGTACACACACAAAAACAGGAACCACATCTCTCATTCCCACTGGGCCTACACAACAGATCTTTCACATATCAAGCACATTATTGCAGAAAACAGAAGCAAATGGGAAATTACTCAATTTATTTTACAGGACTAAATGACCCTGGCACAAACACCAGAAAAATGATAGCACAAAAAAGAAAACTTTGATCTAGTCATATATGAATTCAGATGGAAAAATTCCAATGAAAATCAGCAAACTGAAAGCAGCAGGGAGTTAAGCAATAATACATCAATAAGTTTTATGATGGTAAAATGAAAAAAAAAATCTACTATGTAATTCACTACAATAAAAGGTTAGAGGAGAAACACAGTAATCTCAATAGATATAGAAAAAAACTTTGATAAATATAATAGATTCTTTTTAGACATAATTTATATAACATAAAATTCACCAATTAAAGTGTACAATTCAGTGGTTTTTAGTAGCTCCTCAAAGTTATTTTCATCACTCCCTCAAAAAAACTCCAAGTCCGTTTTCAGTCACTCCTCATTCTCTTCTCTCCCCATTCTCTGGCAATCACTAAAACTTTCTTTCTCTGTGAATTTGCCTATTCTGGACATATTAAGTGAATGGAATAATCAAATATGGGCCATTTGTGTGAGGCTTCTTTCCCTTACCATAATATTTTTGAGGTTCATCCATCTTGTAACATCTATCAATATTTCATTCCTTCTTATGGCTGAATAACATTCTTGTGTAAAAACACAGATCTGCTTGTCAGTTGATGGACATTTGATTGTTTCCAGTTAGGGGCTATTATGAATAATGTTGCTGTGAACTTCATGCACAAGTTTTTATATAAACATGTTTTCAATGTTTCTCTTGGGCATATACCTAGAAATGGAACTGTTTAATTCATTTTTGTGATCAAAATTATTGGCAAACTAGATATAAAGTATATAGCAAATATATTTCATGAAACAATAAAAGTAAAAAATATAATACAACACAATAAAAGTTTAAAAAAAAGATAAGGACACCCTTATCTTATATAAGATATGTACACAAGTATCCTAGTGTTTTCCCAAAAAAATACATATGTAAACACACAGAAAATGTCTGGAATATTACAAACCAAGTTGGTATAGATGGTTATCTTGGGAAAGGAGTGAGGTACCAGCATTGTGAGTGTTCACCAAAGAAGAATTTTATCTTAATCTACAAGTCTTTAATTTTTATCTAATTAAAATGTAAGAGGTTATACAACTGCATGTATTTTTCAAACTCATAGAACTAGATCGTTCTGCATCTTATCTGCAGTGGTGGTTGCATGAATCAATGTATGTGTAAACTTTCAGGACCATATAACAAAATAAGTGAATATTACTATAAAGTTTTAAAATTTTTTAAAGATACAAGCAATCAAGCCTCATATAACTATCATCTAAAAAGGGTGAATTTGGCTGTATGTAAATTATACTTCAATCTACCTGACTTTAAAAAAAGAAAAGATTTTAATTTAAAAGGACAATCATAATATAATTTGTTTTAAAAATAAGGTAAATTACCTTAGTGGCATGAAAATTGCCTATGATATATTAATTATAAAGCAGATTATAAGACATATGTACTATATACAAGTGTATAATATGATCCCACCTGTACGCCTATATCTTAATTTATTTCTGCATAATAGGTTACAGATATTTTTCTCTTTGCTTACCTGTATTTTTTTCTACAATGAATACATATTATTTTCTAATAATTTTTTTCAGTGTTGGCTGGGTGGGCACTGGCTCAATGGTGGAGACTCGGTATAGAATCTTCAGACTGACTCTGTTACCCAAGCCAGGACTCCAAGAGTGAGCCTTGGCAGTGGTCCAAGGGAATGAGTGGGAGGGAGGGGTTCCTATGGTAAAAATTGTGGTTAAGGCCCTGACAGCAATGTGTTCCCAGTGTATCTGATCATTCAGTTACCAGAGGCATGCATGAAAGGGTTTGCCAAATTGAATATAGCTCTTAACAACTTACTTTGGGGCCCCACGAGGCACGGTCAAAGATTTCCTTCCCAGCACACTAGAAAGCATTCTCTGCCAGCAGATTGGTCCCTGTCAAATTATTTATAGAGATTGGTCCACATACTCAAAATGATATGAATATTTCTAATTATATCCAAACATGCCAAATGTCACTACAAACTATGCTGAAGGCTCATGTTGCCAAATGTCTTGCCCTAACAAAGAAGAGGTAGCTGCAGTATCAGCACTTTAGTTCCTATATAAGCAGGACTAACCCTTGTTCCTTACCTCCATCAAGAACCCAGAGGTAAGTGATGAGGGTCTTGGGACTTGAAGAATCCCTGTAGACAGAAAGGGCTTGAACCCACAGCTATCTCTGAGCATGACTCTGTTCCTCTCAACTTTGACTTCTGTTTTCATAGAGCCAAACTTTAGGGTAGGAAAATTTTAATTCTGTAACTCTTTTACTAGAATTTCAGAGCACCACTAACAAGAAACTTGTTGTTTTACAGTGTGGGACACTTTTGAACCTGCATTTTCATCTGGAACTCCAGAGGTAAGACAGATTTATTCATTTATTGATAACAGAGGGGATACGGTCTAATGGAGTTTTGAACAATTCTTAACATTAACAAAACATTTCCATGTTTTTACAATGATGTCAGGAGAGCATATTTTCAAATGCCTGTTTATAAATGCTAGAAAATCCCTTTTCAGAGTGCCTTGTTCTCAGACTACCCTCATTTGAGTTTCAGGATTAAAAGACCATTTAGGACAGAATTAGCTTTGACAGTGAGTTCTCAACTGTGCCTTAGAACTGTCCAGAGGCAACAGAAAAGTCCATGTCAACCTTCTTCTCCTGCAAAACACTGAACACTTAAGACATTTTATAAACATTTTTAAACACCCCAGAAATATTCTTTTTTAGTTTTTTTTTTTATTTTAAAGATGTGAGGTACAACTCAGGATTAGGTATACAAGTGGTCATAATACAGGTAGCGTCTGGGCCTTCCTTTGGTCCCACTTTGCCTGGTTTGAGATCAGGTAACCTTACTGATGTTATGAGAAATTCTTACCAAAAATATAAACCCAAACAAACACCTTGTTAAAAACTATAATATTTTTGCTACTTTTGATAATTCACTGTTATTTATCATTAGAAAGACTTATTATTAGTCATTTAAAAGGTTACAAGGTCACAAGGGGCCAAACACCATGATAAATGTAACAGAAAACCTGCCCTTTCCTACGTAATTTATTACCCTAAATAAAGGAAAAACTCAATGACTCTAACACGTCAATATTGCAGAGATGTGTCTTCAATCAGAAGACAATGGCTTACATGAATGTGATGTACTCTTAAAAGAAAAACCCCATGGAATTTATGTGGAACGAAGGGCCTTCATGCTGAAGCTCTCATTTCTCTGATTAGATTTGTTAAGTGACAGTTGAAATCTCTCATGTCAAAAAGAGACTGTCAGAAAAGATTTTGGAATTAAGGCAATGCTAAGTTTCTTAGTAACAAAACAAATGACAAAAAAATTCAGAGTACTAAAATGTATTATAAGGTTCTTCTAACAACCCACTGAAAGATATAATACCCAATAGCAACATAAAGTAGATGTTAAAAATCATTATTTGGTCGATTAGAGAAAATAGCTATCTTAAAAGGCAAAGATGTTTTCGATAGCTTTGAACATATTAACTTTCATTTAAACAAGACACACTTATTTTCTAACTATATGATTGTCCTAGCATATGGCATATGCAAATAGCATGCAGAAAAAGAAATGGGGATTAAATAATTACAGTTGCTATAAAACAATCCATCAACAGTTTTTGCTATAGAGATTGTTACAGTTTAGAGATTAAAAAAAAAATGTAAGAATTCCGCTCTAATTCAATTGTAGTTACTCTATCCCTGAGGATCAAGATATGTAATCTGGAAAGGAAATTTGCAGTCCTAAAAATGAAGTCTCAAATTACAGTCTCATTCCAAACTAATCTTTGAGACTATGTGAGAACACTGGGGAAAGTCAGATTGGAGGAATGGCTACCACACAGCTATGCTCAACCTTCTTTCACTTCAAATCCTAACTCACATTTATAACTTCTGTTTATTTCTCTCTCTCTTCTGTGTTGTCCCCCAGGCAGGATCCTTTGCGAAACAAATCGCAGCCATGAGTGCAAGTTCGGACGCTGAGATGGCTGTTTTTGGGGAAGCCGCTCCCTATCTTCGAAAATCAGAAAAGGAGCGGATTGAGGCCCAAAACAAGCCTTTTGATGCTAAAACATCTGTCTTTGTGGCGGAGCCCAAGGAATCCTATGTGAAGAGCACCATACAAAGCAAAGAAGGAGGGAAAGTAACTGTAAAGACTGAAGGTGGAGCAGTAAGTGAAAACATCAGGGAAAAATACTTTCCACTTTATTTCTCTAATTTACTTTAATTTCTCTAATCCACTTCATTTCAAAAGTTGAAGCCCAACTCATGGGAATCCCTAAACCCATTGCCAATACAAACACCCTTCTAGTCAGCATATAGACATTAGATTTGGAAGGCAAGGGGAATTCACAGCAGTAATCTCATGTCTCCCCTTCCCAACTCTTCATGGGTCTTCAACCCAAGTATCAGCCTTCACCATTTTCCTTCAAGTCCCCACTTTCTGATCTGAATCTCCAAACTTGAGAGAAATTAAAACTAGCTCCCTCTATCCAAAGTTAAATATTTACTTAGTTAAATAATATAATAATATCCCCATTGCTTCCCGCAATACGGCATATGCAAATATCATGCAGAAAAAAGAAATGGGGATTAAATAATTACAATTGCTATAAAGCAATTCAACAGTTTTTGCTATAGAGATTGTTACAGTTTAGAGATTTAAAAAATGTAAGAATTCCACTCTTATTATGAATAAAAGGACAATAAAAAATTTAACCACTAAAAATAAAAGCATATAAACTGATAAATAAATCTGGGATGAGAAAAAGAATGTGGGAGGAAAAAATCTTTTACAAAGGTAGTCATAGCTCATCATAGGAAACAGATTCTCTTAACGTCAAACTCCAAAATGAATTATTTTTGTCTTCTAAAAGAATATTGAATAATATAATGCAAAGTATGTACAAACTATAGTTTTATACCAAAATAAGCAGGCAAACACAAACCCTACCACCAACTGGGGTTTTTTGTTGTTTTTTGAGTTGGAGTCTCACTCCATCGCCCAGGCTGGAGAGTAGTGGCACACTCATGGTCACCCCAGCGTCAACCTGCTGGGCTCCGGCGAGCCTTTCACCTCAGCCTTCCAAGTGGCTGGAACCACAGGTGCGAGCTCCCACGCCCGGCTAATTTTTTTTAATTTATTGTAGAGACGAGGTCTCACCAAGTTCGCCAGGTCTGGTCTCGAGCCCTCGGGCTCAAGCAATCCACTCGCCTCGACTTCCCAAAGTGCTGGGATTATAGGCTGAGCCACCAAGCCCAGTCCCACCAGTTGTTAAAACAAACTGGTCTCTTGATTACTTGTCAGACTCTAACTGTCAGAGAAGACCAAATCTTCCCTATGAACCCTCCAAAATACGACAAAATTGAGGACATGGCTATGATGACCCATCTACATGAACCTGGAGTGCTGTATAACCTCAAAGAGCGCTATGCAGCCTGGATGATCTACGTGAGTGCCCTTAATCATTTCATTCCATTTAATCCTCTGAATAAAAGCAAGATCCACATATTGAATGTTCTGATTTTCTCACAGACTTACTCAGGCCTCTTCTGTGTCACCGTCAACCCCTACAAGTGGCTGCCGGTGTACAATCCCGAGGTGGTGGCTGCCTACCGAGGCAAAAAGCGCCAGGAGGCCCCGCCCCACATCTTCTCCATCTCGGACAACGCCTATCAGTTCATGCTGACGGGTGAGTGAAAGAGGCCTCTATTTACAGAAATGTGTAAATAGAATCTTTGATCGATCTCTTCCCAGCCTTATTGTAATGATACATTCCAGTCACATGGGGCTTAATTGTTTTCAAAGAACTTTCACAGTAGTGATGCATTCTTTATGGCAGCCATCTTCATTTTACAGAGGAATAAAAGTGAAGTTCACTGAATTTATTGTCCTGCCCATGCTTATTACACAGCTAGTAAGAAGAAACCTAGGTGAAACAATTACCAGATCTCTGTAAACATATTATTGCTTTCCATATCTTTTTACTTTGCAAATTAGATAGAAAAAAGTTCAAATATATTCACAAACACAGCAATCAAGGAAGAGAATTATCAACCATAACTAGAAAGCTATGTGAATTATTGTCTTTATTTTTGAATGATGCAGATAATATTGCCAGCCTTTAGGGTAGAACATGAGTAATGAAAGATCTATGACTTTCTTCACAAAGATTTTGAAGCACTTTTCTGTTAGAATGAAAGAAAATATTTTTTCTTTGAGGTAAAAAGACTGTTTTCTTAGAAAAATTTTTAAGAATTGTATAAAAGTCTGTTATTCCTCCTTTATCAAAGCATACGCAACCAGCTTTGATATGTATAGGCTCAAATGCAACATTAAAACATTTTATCTTCATACACCAAATGTATTGCCTTTGGAAATATTCTAAATTCCTGAGTTTCCTGTTGTTCCATGGAATTTTGGAAACTAAGAGGTTTTCTTTTTTGTTTTTTTCTTCAGTTGTTTTAAAATTGTCTTCTAAAGGGGGAGAGAAAGAGATAAAATAGGAATCTCCCATTACAAATTGGCCAGCAATCCTACAAAGGTTCTATGCCAGTAAACTGTTCTTTGGTTGTCAACAGAAGCTAACTACCTCCCAGAAAGTATCCAAATGCTGGCTCATTTCAGAGGTTTTAATACTCAGCAGCTGCATTTACACAGCTATGTTCACCACCACCCCCACTGATGTCCCCACTCCCCAGGCTTTGGGGCTGCTCCAAAGCCATGGTTACTATGGCTCCCAAACATGACTTCCATGTAAAATCATGCAGAACCCTGGCATTTGATCTGGTCAATGTTACTTCAGCATTTCCAAAAAAGACCAGAATATTATTTTCTTATCTATGCTCCCACTAGATGTGATGTGATCTTCCATGATTTTGCTTATACCAGGCAAAAAAATCATCCTCAATATGATCCAAAATCTGCATCTACTTCTCTGAATAGGATGTTACATTTCTCTAAAATCTATGCCTATATCTACATCTAAATATCATCCAGATTTGTAACTATTTTCCCTGAATAGATTTTTAGATTTTAGAATTCTCTAAAATCTGTCAGTATAAACTTAGAGATTTAAAAAATCTGCAAATTGATAAAAATAAGTATCAGTCACATGAATAGAGACATTTGTTTTACTTTATTTTATATTTTAGAAATGTAAATAAGGCTAAAAGGAAAATAAAAGCAAATAAACACAAACATTCACTATTCCAGGCCCTTTCCTTATTTAGTATTACTAACAGTCAAATAGTGATATTAAAAGCTAGAAAGAGGCCAGGTAGCAGAAAAATATAAAAACTAGAAATCAAAGACCTAAATATCTTTGACCTTAACTAGCTATATACTTCATATCAGAAAAGCCACTTATTCCTCTCTGAGTCTCAACGTCTTTATCGTTAAGTGAAAGAGTTAGCCTGAGCAATTTCTAAGATCTCTTATGACTTCAGAAGTCTATGATTCTTATTGAAGTATTTACAAATAAAATTATATGATGCCTGGAGTTTTCATTAAAATAATCCAGTGAGATTGGGATGGTGTATAAATGATATAAAATTGGCCAAATGTTAATAACTGTCTCATCTATATGATAGGCACATGAAAGCTCATCATATTATTGTCTCTACTTCTGTATATGTTTGAAATTTTTCATAATAAAAGTGTTTAAAATTAACAAAATATACATCCCACATCTATTAGGATGACCACTTGTTTTTTTTTTTAATGGAAAATAACAAATGCTGACAAGAATGTGGAGAAAGTAGAACTCTTGTGCACTGTTTGTGGGAATGCAAAATGATGCAGCTGCTGTAGAAAATATAATGACAGTTCCTCAACAAATCAGAAAGAGAATTACAATATGATCCAGCAATTCCACTTCTAAGTATATAACCGAAAGAACTGAAAGCACATTTGTACACTCATGGCCATAGCAGTAACCCAAGTGTCCATCAATAGATGAATGAATAAGCCAAATATATAGGTATGCACACAATGGGATATTATTCTGCCTTAAAAAACAAGGAAATTCTGACCCATCCTACAACATGGATAAATCTTGAAGACATTATACCGAATGAAATTAGCCAGTCGCATAAAAGACAAATACTATATTATTCTGCTTATATGAGGTATGTAAGCAGTCAAATTAATAGAGACAGAAAGTAGAATGGTGGTTGCCAGGGCCTGGGTGGAATGGGGAATGAGGATTTAGAGTTTAATAGACACAGAGTTTCAGTTTTACAAGATGAAAAGAATTATGGCGATGGAGGGTGGTGATAGTTGTACAACATTATGAATGTACTTAATACCACTGAACTGTACACTTTAAAATGGTTAAGATGGTAAATGTGATGTTATGTTTATTTTACCACAATAAAAAATTCAATACAAAAAGGGAGCAGATTATTCTTTGCCTCTCATGTTCACAAATTTTACACCAAGGGGCAGTTGGCTGTTTTGACCAAAATAGGTGACATCTTCAAAAAGTTAAAAAGAACAAGCTGTGTTTGATCTGAACTAGTTCAATAATCTTCACACTGAATGTGCATTTTTAAACCAATAATCTTTATTTCTTTCACAGATCGTGAGAACCAGTCCATCCTGATCACGTATGTGATTTTTTTCTTCTTCTCTGATTTGCAGTGTTTGTCTTAGATGTTGACAGTATGGGCCATAGTTCTGATCTTATCTCTGATTTCTGTTTGGCAGTGGAGAATCCGGGGCTGGGAAGACTGTGAACACCAAGCGTGTTATCCAGTACTTTGCAACAATTGCAGTTACTGGGGAAAAAAAGAAGGAGGAATCTGGCAAAATGCAGGTGGGTCTGATAGCCAGAGTCAGAATCAAGACTCTGGCAGGGCTCTCAGAAGTCTAGATCCCCAGATGTGAAAATTGTTCCATCCCTTGCAGGGGACTCTGGAAGATCAAATCATCAGTGCCAACCCCCTGCTGGAGGCCTTTGGCAATGCCAAGACAGTGAGGAATGACAACTCCTCTCGCTTTGTAAGTCTCTTGGTCACAGAAGGGTCTTCTCAGCCCTTAACTTCTAGAGTAGTCATGTCTAAATTATTATCTCACTTGTATCTCTCTGTGTGCTTCTGTTTTCTAATACTAAATAATCCTTATCTTTTCAAGGGTAAATTCATTAGAATCCACTTCGGTACTACAGGGAAGCTGGCATCTGCAGATATTGAAACATGTGAGTAACAAGATCACTGAAAATCAAAACAGAAAGACAAGTGATTTCATTTGCAAGGATATTTTGCAACACTTTCTGTGCATGAAACCTGTGAAAGAGAGGTCTGCTGCCAGTATTGCCTGTGAGCTAACGCCAGATTTATACTGAATGCTGTGCTTATCTCAACCTCAGACTGATAGTTCTGTGTAGCACATCCTAGAGAAGTTCCTGCCTCAGAAGCAACTATGATTTTTCTTCAGGACAATACTAGGCTACCTATGGGTTCCCAATACCTCTCTGTAATTTGCTCTTATCTGAGTTTTGGGAGATGTTTCCAAAATAGTCTACCACACATTGAATCTGAGGCAATCCAAAGAAGGAGGAGATATTAGGGATCAACTAAAATACAGAAGTCACAGATTCTCCACGTGAAACTGTATTTGTCCTAGAGCAAGTATGCTCCAGTTGCTGCTCTTAGTGAGAATCATGGGCAATCACCTTATCCATCTACAATTCTATATACAACCACAGGGTTGTATCAAAATGAAACCTCATTGGAGCCAAATGTAATGGCCCCCATTTTGACCAAAGATACTGACTGAGGATCATGTAATGTCTCAGAAGCATTGATTTTTTTTTCATACTCAATATCTATCTCCCTCTCTTTCCAGATCTTTTAGAAAAGTCTAGAGTTACTTTCCAGCTGAAGGCAGAAAGAAGCTACCATATTTTTTATCAGATCACTTCCAATAAGAAGCCAGAACTAATTGGTAAGGAAGAATTTACATTCATAAATGAAAGTTAATAATTTTATTAACAATGTCTAATATAAAGCATATACCCTGAATTCTGTGTACCTAGAAATGCTCCTGATCACCACCAACCCATATGACTATGCCTTTGTCAGTCAAGGGGAGATCACAGTCCCCAGCATTGATGACCAAGAAGAGTTGATGGCCACTGATGTAAGTTATCCACGGATTTTATTCTTAAAAAGTCATTATGTATAGGAATGACAGTAACAGCCTGCTGTAGGTATGGGTTAAGGACACAGTACAAATTTAAATTTTCCTGTAAGTTATTCTCTTCTGTCCTAACTTTTGTCCTGTCATTTCTCCTGGCAGAGTGCCATTGACATCCTGGGTTTTACTCCTGAAGAAAAAATGTCCATCTATAAACTCACAGGGGCTGTGATGCATTATGGGAACATGAAATTCAAGCAAAAGCAGCGTGAGGAGCAAGCTGAGCCAGATGGCACTGAAGGTACAAAACAAACCTCTATGTAGGTTTAAATCAGAAAATATAGGGAAAAAAATCTGTTCTACACTCACATTTCCTTTGTAACTGAACTTCTGAAAGGCATATACACACACTGCATCCTTTCTCGCCTCCTCCCTTCCTTATCTCTCCCTATCTCCACCATTTCTATCCAACCCAAACAAGTTACAATGAACCCTAATAGCCACTTATAAGCACAACCTGTAAGACAGAATGAGATTAAATAGTGCTCCTGCTTTCCGTTGCCAATGAAAGTTATACGAGATAATTTTGCATACTGGTCTATTTTAGCACTAAGAAAACCTAGTGACTGGCAAGAGAGAATTTGCCCAAACATGGGACTGGGGGTGAACGATGCCCCTAGAGACATTTGTATGCATGTGTGTGTTGTCTATATATAAATTGTCTATAGCCAATATGGGCAGCAAGTAAGATAAAAAAGGAATTGAGAAAGAAAAATCATACACTTTACATATGGAAAGCCCAATGTACAGAACCTACCACAGAAAGCTAGTTTTGTGCCCTTAAAGCCCTTCCTGACCACCTCAACTTGCCATTCTCCCTCTTTCCTCTAAACTTTTCAGCAGTTACTTCTGCTGACATAAATGTGGGATTTATTTACATCATAGTCATTGACCTAATTTTAGAAAGAGACATTGTAGGGGTCACCAGTAAACTTTAATTCCCACATTTTCAGATTCCAAATATTCTGAATTTTACTCCATCTTAACAGTGAATATTTATCTACAACTACATTTAATATATCTTAAAAACAGGGACTATGGCTTCTACTCTGCATAAACAACTGGAATAAACCGTGTACATATGTTTATTGTTAATGAAAGATTTCTCAAAACCTACTTGCAATAAGTCACTAAAGGCCAGTGTAACTGATCAACCATTTAGCGTCAAGCACATGCTCTAAAGTACAGAGAATCTCATTTGGCCTTCCATAGACTTGTTTAAAACTTTTTTTTAATAATAAAGAAATTGCGTTGAAGAAAAATGGAAAGATTAGGTTAAACAGAATATGTCTCATTAAACAAAATTTTCTGAATTATGTCTCTGTAGTTGCTGACAAGGCAGCCTATCTCCAGAGTCTGAACTCTGCTGACCTGCTCAAAGCCCTGTGCTATCCCAGGGTCAAAGTTGGCAATGAGTATGTCACCAAAGGCCAGACTGTGCAGCAGGTAAGTGCTTGACCTTAATGAGTCACATATATCCTGAGCCTTTACAACATGTCTTGAATAATGTCAACAAACACTACTCTATCTGTGAAGGTTTACAATGCAGTGGGTGCACTGGCCAAAGCCGTCTATGAGAAGATGTTCCTGTGGATGGTCACCCGCATCAACCAGCAACTGGACACCAAGCAGCCCAGGCAGTACTTCATCGGGGTTTTGGACATTGCTGGCTTTGAGATCTTTGATGTGCGTTATCTTCAAATTAACAAAAAGTGAGAGGGAGACAATTGTGGGCCTTGATGTACTAGATATTATTATTACTCACTTACATTTATAGTATCCGTATTGCTTGCTCCAACATTGCACCTAGAGCAAGAGTTATCTCCAAAATATCTAGACGGTTAATAGACTATAATAATAATAACAGCTAATACTTACTGAGCAGTCAACATATTTCTGGCACTATACTAGGGACTTCAAAAATGTTACCTATTTGATCTTCAAAACAACCCAAGAAAGAGTAGCTAATATCCTCTCTAATTACATATGGAGAAAACTGAGATGAAAGGAAATCAAAACACTAGCTAAAGATCCCACAGGCATAAAAGGCAAAGCCAGAACAGGAACCCAGATCTGTAGCATTTGGTTCATACACAAAGCATCTTCCATGGAGGAGAAAACATAGGAACTCAGAGATAGATGATAGTCTTTATTTTTCCAGCTTTATCATACACAAACTATTTTACCTCCAGGGCATCAGCTTCATCATCTATAAAAGGAGGGAGTAAATTATTACAAAGACTCTTTTAGATCTTCAGTCGCTATCCTATAGCACGTCCCTACTTTCATCACACTTGACAAGAGGGATTTGCCAAATGTTTGATATGAATAGATAAGAAATTAGCTCATTCACTTCACTTTATACATCAAGACCTTTATACTAAAGGTCTTAAGACAAGCTTTCCTTTATAACGTGACAGCTAAAGGTAAAAATGTGAACTTTATCTTGAACTGGAAAGTGGGGGTGATAAAAGAAGTGAGGCTTTCCAATAAATCACTTCCCCCCTGACCCTTAAGTCTGATCCATAGCACACACAGCACCATGACTGCATTTTTAATGTATATTCTTGACCATACAATCCTAGAGGAGAAAAAGTGAAATATACCAGTACCATAATTGATACTTGGGCCCCTAAATAATGCCCAGAATTCATGAAAAAGGCTTGTATCAGTAATGATCATTTTTACCCAGGGAATTTTGAAGAAATAACAATTAATTTGAATTGTATCTCATTACTACATTCCACATTTTTCCAATAAAAATTTTTTTCAGCAATAAATTTTATTACTATAAAAAACTCAATGTTGGAAATCTCTACTGTTTTGTACAGTTTAACAGCCTGGAGCAGCTGTGCATCAACTTCACCAACGAGAAACTGCAACAGTTTTTCAACCACCACATGTTCGTGCTGGAGCAGGAGGAGTACAAGAAGGAAGGCATCGAGTGGACGTTCATCGACTTCGGGATGGACCTGGCTGCCTGCATTGAGCTCATCGAGAAGGTCAGTTTGACTTCTAAAGAAAGGTCAGATTATGAGGATACATTTCCCAGATGTCTTAAGCACTTCTAGGAAATATTACTGTAATCTCAAATAGCTTGAGATCTGAACAAACTGAGAAGTTACTATCTAGAAATGAGTTCCTATTTTCAACTTTTACATAAGAAGAAACTGAGAATGTTTAGTTTTGTTTCTACCATTTTTATTCTTACACTGAGTCAAATCCAACTTCAAAGCAGCACTGAAAACTCGATTTGAGATGGTGAGCTTCACTAGAACTGTCCTAATTATTTCTTCATCTAACTCCATTATGATATAAGATGTCAATAATAAAAACAAATATTTTTTTCTAAATAAAAATTAATGTTCACATAATACGTTAATGCTTTTATGGAAGCTAATCATGAAAGTTACTCAGCAAGGCAGAATCATCATGGCACGAGAGCTCTTCTTTTTTTTTAATTTTTATTATAAAGATGTGGGGTACAATTCAGGGTTAGTCTTCTTAAGAAACAAGGTGACACCTTAAAAAATGTATCTTAAAGTCCTGGGGCCCAACCCTGCAATTTCAGGGAACATTGGGTAGGCTACCAGGCAGGGCGCTGGCAGTCTATCTGTGGCTCTAAATGGGAGAGGCACTGCTCTGTCCCTCTGATCTCCTTCTGAGGGACATTGGGAGGGCTCCTCAGACACGCAAGATGCAGGGTTTGGGGAGAGGGTTCAAGTCACCCTTCACTCTGGTTGACTTTCGAAGAAGTCAAATTGCACATGCTACTTCATAATTTATCTTTATAAAGATTAAATGAACAAAATATCTTAAATAAAGTTTGTGTTACTTTTACTGTTTAATTATTGCATATAGAGTCAACATCATTCTAAGTCCTTTTCATAGCAAAATAAAACTTTGACAATAGGTTCATTCATTTAATGGGAAAAATGTGTGATAAATATATAGCATTTTAACAAGTCACTCACATGCTGTGCTGACATTTGAAGTTTGTATCCAGCTATGTTTTTAACTGGAAAATAACGCTACAGATTGAATGTAAGAAAGAATGGTGGAAAAACCATTCCAGTGCTAATAAAGGGACTTTTTAGACTATGACCCTGGTTTATTTCATACATATATTTAATTGAAGGTGCTCATAATTCAATCAGATGACAGCCACTATATCTATATCTTTTGAGAGAAATAAGGTAAACACCAATGTCTACTTTTCTGAACCCAGCCACTAGGCATCTTCTCCATCCTGGAAGAGGAGTGCATGTTCCCTAAGGCAACAGACACCTCCTTCAAGAACAAGCTCTACGACCAGCACCTGGGCAAGTCTGCCAACTTCCAAAAGCCCAAGGTGGTCAAAGGCAAGGCTGAGGCCCACTTCTCCCTGATTCATTATGCTGGCACAGTGGACTACAACATTACTGGCTGGCTTGACAAAAATAAGGACCCCCTGAATGACACTGTGGTTGGACTGTACCAGAAGTCTGCAATGAAGACTCTAGCCAGTCTCTTCTCCACATATGCTAGTGCTGAAACAGGTACTTTCTGTGCCCTTAATCTAAATTAAAGTTATTCCTGCAGAATGTTCATATAATATATGTTCATATAAGCCTCTGGTAGTCTACTCTAATTGATGGGGTTTGTTTTTATCTCAGATGGTGGCGCAAAGAAAGCTGCTAAGAAGAAAGGCTCTTCTTTCCAAACTGTGTCTGCCCTTTTCAGGGTAAAGTACAAATTTAAATCAAAATATCTATTTAGTTTCTATGAATTATCATAATTAGAACAAATTATGAGGGAATGAAATGTTAATAGGAACCACTTCAAATGTCATTCTTGTCAGGGCATAGCCAAAGAAATACTACTCCTATTGGGACGGATACTTTACCCATTATTCCCTATTATGATTATCTAATGTATTCAGGAATGCCAAAGTATACTTAGAAGCTTTCTAATCATATAATGAAGCTGACTTCTAAAAAAGTATAGCTAAACTTCAAAGTTGTCCCTGTGGAAAGTTCTATTCTTATTCCACTTAATGTTGCCCTTCAAGAATGTTCCTGAGTTCCTCTTTGAGAATGAGTCTAAGATACATTCTTTAGGATATCTTCTACCGAAACATATATTTTTCCTCTGAGGTGGATTTAATTTTTTATTACAGCTGAAATTTATCTAAAGTCAAGCCTAGTTATTTAAATGAATCATTTAGATAGAAAGCATCTCTTAACATTAAAAAAAAATAATTTTACTACAAAATAATATTATTTTCTCATGTAGTTTAAAAACTGGTTATTCTGAAGGGGAGTATGCTAAATGTCTAGACTAATGTCTGCTTTATCAAAATGTATATGGCTAAGTCTCATTCCTTTTAAAACTAAAATGCAGATATAATACATGAACTATGACCCATGACCTAAACAAGTACACTGCTCTTGTTCTTTTTCTTTCTCACTACTAATCTGCATTATCTTACCAGTTAGACTCTTATTCCATCAGCTTGTCCTTGTACATGTTTTCAAGAGTAGAAACTTACATTACTTATTTTCTTCATTTCCTAATGTTTAACTAAGATGTGAAAAAAATCTCCCTTCTTAAGAGTACATCTAAGAAATATTTAGAAATATTTCTATAGCTGAGTGAAATATCATCCTATATTATAATCAATTACTCTATTTCTGGAATAATTCCCTGTATATACTTCATACAATAAGTATTCTCAGGTATCCAAGATCCACCCACACAAGGTTATACATGGGGGGGGGACCCAAAAACAACCCCAGAATTATCAAGGGACAAGGCCCTTGTAGTACACTCAGACAGAATTTGTTCCTCTGGATCAAGCGGTCAACTAAAGTCTTTATCTGTAAGTTCTAAGAAGGTTGCACCACAATTTGCAGAAGGCATGTCCTGAGTTGTGGCCAACAGGTGACTGGTTTTTCCACCATGACTATGCACCTGGCCACACCACACTGAGTGTTTAGCAGTTTTTTACTAAAAATGGCATGATCCCCGTGCCCCACCCTCCCTATTCACTCAATCTTGCCCTGAGTGACTTTTTTCTGTTTCCCTGGATGAAAAAAGTTATCAAAGGAAAACATTTTGCCAGTGTGAAAAAGGTGAAATGAAAATAGCAGAAGCACCAAAAGGCATCAAAATGAATGAGTTTAAAAACTTCTGAGCAATGGAAAAAGCATCTTGATAGGTGCATTGCATCAAACAGAGAGTACTTTGAAGGTGACTGAAGTTTAAACATGTAAGAGTAATAAATACACATTTTTAAAAAAATGAATTCTGTTTTGGGGGGTGGTCCTTCTTCATAGTCTCACGATTTTAAACTCTTCCAAAAACTAAGCAAGAGGTTAGAGGTCCCAGGGAATAATAAACTTGAGGAAGAAATGGCAAAAGTTAGGACAGTTGCTAACACTGTAAACTGCTTCTGTGAAAATTTTTAGCACCGAGAGAGACAAAAGAGACCTCAAAGATAATCTCAACTATGTTCAAATAAGGTCCAGAGAGTCACAAGTGGTTTTATAGAGTCAGCAGCCCATTGGTGGTAGAGTAAGGCCATAATCTTTTGTCTTTTGTCTTCCGATTCCTAGTTGAGAACACTTACCGTGCATCAAGGCTAAAATCTGCAGTTTGTTTATGAGACAGGTCCTAGGTGTTATAAATGAATACCTTGATATATACATTTATTCCCAGCACTTGGCCTTTTGGTTATTTCACAGGCTATAACTCTTGAGAACTTCAAAATACAAAACAATTGCAGCCTTCGGACTTTTGCCTAGTCGTTGAAAGACTGCCTAGGTTCACGCCATATAAATACAAAAAAAAAAATCTGAAGTGAACTTTCTCACAAAGTCTCTTCTGTTTGGCTTTCTAGGAAAATTTAAATAAACTGATGACCAATCTGAGGAGCACACACCCTCACTTTGTACGCTGTATCATTCCCAATGAAACCAAAACTCCTGGTAAGGCACAGTGCATGAAATAATAAACAGGCACAAGTTTGAAAATTAAATGCCTAGTGGTAAATATTCTTCTATCTTTGTAGGGGCGATGGAACATGAACTTGTCCTGCACCAGCTGAGGTGCAATGGTGTACTAGAAGGCATTCGCATCTGTAGAAAAGGATTCCCAAGCAGAATCTTATATGGGGATTTTAAACAAAGGTCAGTCTTCTTTGTTGTAGTTCACTGAATGCTGTGAATATTTTTATCATCTTAATTGTTGTCCTCTGTTCATTGTATTTCACAAATCCTTACTAGTGTCTATTATAATACTAAGAAGTCAAATAACATGGTCTTGTGGCAGTAGGAGAGAGTAACAGGTTAGAAGAATAACAGGAAGAAGACATGCAACAAAAAACCATACTGTTTTACTATCTAACCTTAAAGGACAGTTGGGTTTTCTACTTTCACTTTTGCTCTCAGATTTTTATTGATATTTACTTTGGTGTCATTTGATTACATATGATGATCACACTTTCCTAACCAGTCTTTGTTTAACTGAACAGATACAAGATTTTAAATGCAAGTGCTATTCCAGAGGGACAGTTCATTGACAGCAAGAAAGCCTCTGAGAAACTTCTTGCCTCTATTGATATTGATCATACCCAATATAAATTTGGACATACCAAGGTATGGCTGTTATTTATTTACACCTGATTCCCGTAACTTCTGCCATTTCCTGTGGTATGAGGATGATTTGTGACTCTCCCTTTCTCCAGGTTTTCTTCAAAGCTGGCCTTCTGGGTCTTTTGGAAGAAATGAGAGATGAAAAATTGGCCCAGATTATAACAAGAACACAAGCCGTCTGTAGGGGATTCCTAATGAGGGTAGAATATCAGAAGATGTTGCAAAGAAGGTAATAACCACAGAATACCACAACTATAAGGTCCCTTAGGGACTATCAGTCAGCCTTCCTCATTCATTCACCGTGTGGCTAATATGTTCCTCTCTCCAAGTTCAGAACTCACCCCAACATCACATCAGCCTTTGCTTCAGCCCTCACTGTTGGATTCCCTCCACAACCTCTCTCCTACCCCTAGTTTCTCCCTTTCCATCTATTTCACATACAGCTGCGGGAATAGTTTGCAGTAAGCACCATTTTCATCATGCCAGTTGCCTTGCTTGGCTGTCAAGGGCCTCTCTATTTCCTACCTCATCTATCATGTTCAACCACATAGTCTTTTTCAGCAGGTTAAACAATTTATCTCCTATTCTTATGTTTGACAAGCCCTCTCCCCTCATCCTAATTTATCTATTTACCAATTCAAAAATTCCATTTCTCCTTTCTGTAATTAACTTCCTCCAGCTTATTTGCCCAGCACTACTGCATTCTTTCTCCTTACACACACATTGTGCATTCATTTTGCTCACATGTACTAATTAGGTCTGCATTATAAGTGCTCCTGTGTCTTTTCTATGTGTCTACATTATGGTTTGTGTCATGGTATCTGCTTTCACAAAGTCACAATAATCAAAGATTGGACCTATAGAAATAGAATTTCCATTAACAAGCTTGAAGAGATCTGTAGATTGCTACAAGGTAGTCAGACCTAGCCAGTCTATGACTATAGTTTGCAGAAGGAATATTTCTTATTGATATTCTTTCCATTTTATTTAAATAAAACAAATTTTGGAGTGTAACCAATGCTAAATGCCCTCTGAATATTAACAATCTAATTAAGCAGATAAGACAGGCACCTGAAAAAATCAGAGACAAGCCAGTGGATAACTGAGGAGGAAGATAACAAAAGAAGTTTATAGAGTGGACAATTCAGTGGTGTTCAGAATGAGAGGAGCGGCTTCAAGGAAGAGATGACAAATAATAAGTCAGTATAAGTAGGGCAATTCAGAAAGCAACCTCTGCCATTTCACAGTTCACATCCATTTGCTTACAAGTCAATCAGCACAATCAACTTATAATTGCCATGCCCACTACCAAATTCTAACATTATAATATGCCAAGTGATGTGTGCTGCTCATACATTTAAAGTATTCACCCAATAAAGTAAGCTTCCTTGCTAGTTTGACAAGGATTGAACACAGATTTATTCAATATGAACAATATTGACAATAGCAAAGTGGTTATACTGAGGACTACTGACTATGAGTGTGAGTGTGAGAGAGTGTATGCGTATGTGTGTGTGTGTGTAAAGCTCATATATAGTAGATTCAGAACTTGATATATCATGCATATGTGGGAGGCATTCATTAAAAGGGGATTTTGTGTGTAATACATAATAATATCAATAAAATCAATCTACACTATTTTTATGTCATTACAGAGAAGCTCTTTTCTGCATCCAATATAATGTCCGTGCTTTCATGAACGTCAAGCACTGGCCCTGGATGAAACTCTTCTTCAAGATCAAGCCCCTCCTCAAGAGTGCGGAGACTGAGAAGGAGATGGCCACTATGAAGGAAGAATTCCAGAAAACCAAAGATGAACTTGCCAAGTCAGAGGCAAAAAGGAAGGAATTGGAGGAAAAAATGGTCACTCTTTTGAAAGAGAAAAATGACCTGCAACTCCAGGTTCAATCTGTGAGTACTCCATATTTTGAAGGCACCATGTTATTAAAGCTGTTCTGGGATACTCATACACTTTGGATTTACAGATGGCTTTTTCTTGAAAAAAGAAATCTCAAGTTGCTTTTTTTAGTATTTCACTTATCTTTCAATATTTTACAACAAAAGACAGGCATGACTACTTCAAAGTTATAAAGGGAAAAGGAAATATTGAAGAATTTATTCAATAATATCATAAAATTTAACAGTCATGAAAGAAACAGTTTAAAACCAAGTTCCCAAATATTAAATATTTCACCTTGGCTGCTTCATTCCAGTATTAAAAGTATAGTCCAATTTTCTAAATGCAAGTCTATAAGATTGCATTTAAATTCAAAAAAGAAGGATAACTTTGTCTCTATATCTCCTTTCCCCAACTCCCAAGATTTAGCTCAATACACTCATTTGTATTTATTTGAACTGAACTACCAGTGTGTAAGGTAAAGCAATGTGTCCTCCCTGATTCTTCCTGTGAGACAAATCTTGAGTTTTTAAGGCCTCTGCTTATTGATTCAGGAAGGAATTCAGGGTGGGGTATAAGTTTGGTACTAGCACCTTGGCCAAACATAATCTTCCATTTCCTTGCTTCAATAAGCCAAACAAGCCGGGCTCGGTGGCTCAGCCTGTAATCCCAGGACTTTGGGAGGCTGGGGTGAATGGATTTCCTGAGCCCACAGGTTCGAGACCCACCTGGCCAATTTGGCAAGACTTCATCTCTACAATATAATCAAAAAAATTAGCTGGGCATGGTAGCACACGCTTGTAGTTCCAGCTACTTGGAAGGCTGAAGCTGAAGGATCGTTGTAGCCCAGCAGGTTAAGGCTGTGGTGGCCAGGAGCATGCCAGTGCACTCCAGTCTGGGTGACAGAATGAGACTCCAACTAACAACAAAAAAAAAACCAATCTCATGAAGTAACCTGTTTAAAAAAAAAAAAGACAGTTTCCCTAAATTTTTAAAGCTACTTTTAACTTTTCCTCCTCATAGCTTTATTTATACGAAAGTTACATTTTTCTAAAAACATAACACCACCACCTCTCCATCTTAGACCACCACCTCTCCATCTAGACCACCACCTCTCCATCTTAACCACCACCTTGCCATCTTAACCTCTTTTCATAGTACCGTGAGTTCATAAGTAAATATGTATTGAATGTATCCCTATTAAATACAAAAAAAAAGGAATCCCACTTGGGTAGTCCCCATTATCATTCACTTAAACATTTTAAAAACTTAAACTATGAACAAAACAAACACTGGGAAGTGAAATTCCCCAGGATGGAGTAATTCCATAAGTTCGTGAATGAACTGATATTTATTTGAGCCCTTTAATTAGTCACTTATGAAAACTTCATTGAGCTATACAATTTCTCAGAATTACATGTTCTTATACATTTTAAAATTCATTCTGAGACTATAGATAATGCTTTAAATAGAAAAGTAAATTTTGGACAATTATAGCACCGTTATAGACTATCAGGAAGGTTTTAGTGTATGAAATGCCATGGAAATAAATTTTCTTCTTTTCTTTTTTTAATTCAATCTAAAAACAAGTTGTAGGAAGAAAATAGGAAATAAGGAAAACCAAAGTTAATCAATTTCACTAATTTGAATACTATAGCTGAAAAACTCCTGGCAATCACTTATTCCAATCTCCTTATTTGTATAAAAATTGACAATAAGAAGAATAAAGCAACTTGTCCAAGGTCATACATATGGAGGTTATATGGGGACAAGAACCCAGCCTTCCTTTGATCTTATCTGGAGATCTTTCTACTGTTCTGCATACTATTTTTTAAATAGTTACTGATTCTAATCCATGAATCATTTTTCAAATTAGTTTACTTCTAAAGCTATAGTTTTACTTCTAATTAACTATATCCACCAGGCCATGGAATTATGTTCAATTAAACTGAATTTATCTTCATACTGAAAAATCCAACAAAAGTCACTAAAATACTATTATTTTTACACAAAACGAGTTTCAAAATAAGTAACAAACTCTCAAATATCTGAATGAATCTCTCCACAGGAAGCAGATAGCTTAGCTGATGCAGAGGAAAGGTGTGAGCAACTGATTAAAAACAAAATCCAGCTAGAAGCCAAAATCAAAGAGGTGACTGAAAGAGCTGAGGATGAGGAAGAGATCAATGCTGAGCTGACAGCCAAGAAGAGGAAACTGGAGGATGAATGTTCAGAACTCAAGAAAGACATTGATGACCTTGAGCTGACACTGGCCAAGGTTGAGAAGGAGAAACATGCCACGGAAAATAAGGTATGGATCATATTCTCCAACATTATAAAGGGCTGTTGCTACCTAACTAAGCTGCTATATAGCAACTAAGCTGCTCTCTTAACCTTTGTAGGTGAAAAACCTCACAGAAGAGATGGCAGGCCTTGACGAAACCATCGCTAAGCTGACCAAGGAGAAGAAAGCCCTCCAAGAGGCCCACCAGCAGACCCTGGATGACCTGCAGGCAGAGGAGGACAAAGTCAACAGCCTGACCAAAGCTAAAACCAAGCTGGAACAGCAAGTGGATGATGTAAGTGGATGATATTTTTAATATTCTTTTGAAAGATTTTTTTTTTAATTACTTTTCATTTTTAACATATTTACCTTTTCAACAGCTTGAAGGGTCTCTGGAACAAGAAAAAAAACTTCGAATGGATCTAGAAAGAGCAAAGAGGAAACTGGAGGGTGATCTCAAATTAGCCCAAGAATCCACAATGGATATAGAAAATGACAAGCAGCAACTTGATGAAAAGCTTAAAAAGTAGGAGCTTCTTAAAAGAAAAAAAATCTATGAGATACCACATTTCAATTCATATGAGTATTAATATGTCTTGTTCCTCTCTCTAAAGGAAAGAATTTGAAATTAGCAATTTGATAAGCAAAATTGAAGATGAGCAAGCAGTAGAAATTCAACTACAGAAGAAGATCAAAGAGTTGCAGGTGACTCACTTAATCTTTATTTTTTCTGTATACACACACGCATGCGCGCACACACACACACACACACACACACACACACACACACACACACACACACACACACACACACAAGACTAAAGTTGAGATGAGTTAGTGCTAATGTGCTAACTTTCACTCCCAGGCCCGCATTGAGGAGCTGGAGGAGGAAATCGAGGCAGAGCGGGCCTCCCGAGCCAAAGCAGAGAAGCAGCGCTCTGACCTCTCCCGGGAACTGGAAGAGATCAGCGAGAGGCTAGAAGAAGCCGGTGGGGCAACTTCTGCTCAGGTGGAATTAAACCAGAAGAGAGAGTCTGAGTTCCAGAAACTGCGCAGGGACCTAGAGGAGGCCACCCTGCAACATGAAGCCACAGCAGCTGCTCTTCGCAAAAAACATGCAGACAGTATGGCTGAGCTTGGGGAGCAGATTGACAACCTGCAGCGGGTCAAGCAAAAACTGGAGAAGGAGAAGAGCGAGCTGAAGATGGAGATTGACGACCTTAGTAGTAATGCAGAGGTCATTTCCAAAGCCAAGGTAATCAATACTGCCTAAAAAAGTGGTAATAACTTACAAGAACACTCATTTTTCTCTGTCATTAAACATTGTTTGCAGGTATTTTATAGCACTACTCAAGTATTTCCTATCCTAAAATATTCCATTCTATTTCATTTTGTTAAATGCTGATTATGACCAATTAAGATAATTTCAAAAATAAAAGATAATTTCAAAACTCACTATAAGCAAGTGTCAATATCATTAACAATATATTGACAACAGTGATCAATTTGGGGACATTATGTACTCGCCACGCTTGAATTCTGGCATGTTCCATAGAGTATATGTCTTAACTTTCTACTCACATGACAAAATTTATTCACTCTAAAAATATCTTAAGAATCGAGTTTTAACCTTTTTAAAACTGCATTAAATGTCTCATTTTTTATTACCACATGTCCTGTAGGGAAACCTTGAAAAAATGTGCCGAACTCTAGAAGATCAAGTGAGTGAACTGAAGACTAGGGAAGAAGAGCAGCAGCGGCTGATCAATGACCTGACAGCACAGAGGGCACGCCTGCAGACAGAAGCAGGTAAAGATACCTTCTCTGGGTCCTGAAACCATGAACTAGATAAAAAGGATTCCAGGAAATCTAACAAAGAGCAATACTTCCATTTTAGAAGGGGATAAACAAATGATCAGAATTTGCTGAGAAGGTCAAAAAGAAAAAAAAGAAAGCAAGACTAAGCAAAGTTTACTTGTGGTACTACTATGGCAATTCTGCTTTTAAATCTCCAGTTCTAATCTGTTCTATAACAATATTTAAAAACAGGTAATGTATATTGTACACATACATACACACAGTTTGAGTAGCCCTAATTCAAAATTCCAAAATTCAAAATGCTCCAAAATCTGAAATTTTTGAGTGCCAACATGATGCCCAAAGGCAATACTCATCGTAGAATTTCAGATTTCAGATTTTTTGGATTATAGATGCCGAACCAGTAAGTATAATGCAAATATTCCAAAATCCAAAAAAACCTGAACTCTGGAAACACTTCTTGTTCCAAACAGCTCACAAAAGGGGCATACAACTTGAATATACATTTATATACATATATGTATAATAGGTTTATAATTTATGCCATTAAAAAATTCCTTTACTTCTGTTATTCTTAGGTGAATATTCCCGACAGCTAGATGAGAAAGATGCTTTAGTCTCTCAGCTTTCAAGGAGCAAACAAGCATCTACTCAGCAGATTGAGGAGCTGAAACGTCAGCTAGAGGAAGAAACTAAAGTGAGTTTTACCAAAGATCTTGACTAATCACATCTAAACATGTCCAGTTAGGTTCTACTTGGGGTGTATCAATTAAATATCATTGAATGCATGAATATAAGTCACTAACTGCTGCCTTCTGCAGGCCAAGAATGCCCTGGCGCATGCCCTGCAGTCCTCCCGCCATGACTGTGACCTGCTGCGGGAACAGTATGAGGAGGAGCAGGAAGGCAAGGCCGAGCTGCAGAGGGCCCTGTCCAAGGCCAACAGTGAGGTCGCCCAGTGGAGGACCAAATATGAGACAGATGCCATCCAGCGCACAGAGGAGCTGGAGGAGGCCAAGTATGTGGTGTGAACGATAGAAAAGGAAAAAGACGTCATTTCTCAGCTGCTCAACTCAGCAACCCCTGGAAGCAGCTGATGATGTTGAGGATGACATAACAATAACAAAAGCTAGCATTTATTGTGCACATACTATATCTGTATCTCTATAGTACTATAGATAATCAGCTCATTAGTTTTCTTAACATTAGTATGTTGGTATCATTTTTCCTTTTTTTTGAGTTGGAGTCTCACTCCAACGCCCAGGCTGAAGTGCAGTGGCATGCTCACGACTCCCCAGAGTCGACCTGCTGGGTTCCAGCGATCCTTCTACCCCAGGCTTCCAAGTAGCCAGAACTACAGGCACACAAGCAAGCTCAGCTAATTTTTTTATTTATTGTAGAGACAAGGTCTCGCCAAGTTGCCTGGGTTGATCTCGAACCCTCAGGCTCAGGCAATCTACTCGCCTTGGCCTCCCAGAGTACTGGGATTAGAGACTGAGCTACCGCGCCTGGCCAGTATCATTTTTCTTATCCTCATTTTACAAATGATGAAATTGAGGCTGTGAGATGTTAATCAACTAACCTAAGGGTGTATACTTAATTGGTACAGCTGGGATTGGACCCAGATGTTCTAATTCCAGTGCTCACCTTCTTAAGCACTGAGCAGACAGACATACCTCTTAAAACTCATGCTGGCATCACCAAACTGTACATAATATCTAGGACTGGTCTAAATAATGTAAAGTCTTAGTCTACATATGGACCAAAGGAGACCTTCAAGTTGATCTTCTTGGCCATCAGAACCAAAGGCTTTTCTGTACCTTAAGGATGTATACTTGGCACACAATTAGCAAAGAAGCAAGAATGTTGACAATTTGGAAAGGAAAAAAAAGCCTGCCTTTGCTTCAACTGCATGAATTGTCCTGATTTATTCATCAATTTATTTATCTGGTGAGAGTGTCCAAATATATATGATTAGAAGAAACTGGCTATTCTCTAGAGAAAGAGTACATAAAGAGATATGGATAGTCTGAGAATGCAAATGAATATGCTCACTATATTTCTGCCCAATAAAATATTTAGTTAGCCTCAACGCCTTTTTAGAATGTGAAAGAATATAAATAAATCAACAAATTTGTCCTGGCTAATCATTTTCTACAACCATACTCAACTAGAAGTCTTGAAATCCTGAATTGCTTATGGAGCAAGGTACATAAAATAGAAGCACCAACGGCAGCCTCTAAGAATTCAAAAACATACCAAGGACTTGATTTCAACTGTTCACCATTTTGGACCTTTACACACAGTTTATCAATTTAGAAAGCAATTCTGGCTACCACAGTTTTGAAAGCCATATGCTATCTGCCAGTATAGAAACAGTACTGTGAAAAGAGACCAAGGAGGTTATCACTTTGCTCCTGGTCTTGGCTACTCCCCTGACTGCCTAACTTTTCAGGAAGAAGCTGGCCCAGCGTCTGCAGGAAGCTGAAGAACACGTAGAAGCAGTGAATGCCAAGTGTGCTTCCCTTGAAAAGACAAAGCAGCGGCTCCAGAATGAAGTTGAAGACCTCATGCTTGATGTGGAAAGATCGAATGCAGCCTGCGCGGCTCTTGATAAGAAGCAAAGGAACTTTGACAAGGTGGCCCAGCCCACTTAAACTTTATGAGTGCTTGCTTTGGTCTTCCTTTCTCCTTGCATTTGCTGATAGTTTATTGCTTTTCAGGTCCTCTCAGAATGGAAACAGAAGTATGAGGAAACTCAGGCTGAACTTGAAGCCTCCCAAAAGGAGTCGCGTTCTCTCAGCACTGAGCTGTTCAAGGTGAAGAATGCCTATGAGGAATCCCTGGACCAACTTGAAACGCTAAGAAGAGAAAATAAGAACTTGCAGCGTGAGTCCTCATGACATTCCTACCCCACGCAGCCTTGGGAGGACCTTTCCTTGCTGCTATCTTTCTGACCTCTACTCCCCTGTCTGTTTATCCACAGAGGAGATTTCTGACCTCACAGAGCAGATTGCAGAGGGAGGAAAGCAAATTCACGAGTTAGAGAAAATAAAGAAGCAAGTGGAACAAGAGAAATGTGAAATTCAGGCTGCCTTAGAGGAAGCAGAGGTACATATTATCCTGTGTTATGTTTTGTGGGGGAAAAAAAGAAAAAGACAAACCTCTGTAAAAACACTCAAAGTGAGCAATGGTACTGTGAGATGGATGCATTACCATGGAGCTGGTGACAATTTAAATTCATAAGACTTTTATGAAGAATGATTTGCAATAGTTTTCAAAAACCTTAAAAATGCAAATACTCGGGGTGGGTGTTGGGGGGTAAAAAAAATGCAAATACTCTGACCCATCAATTATAATTCTAAGAAGTTATCCCAAGAAAATAATCTTAAGTGAAGGCAAAGCTTTAAAACAAAGATGTCAAATCTAAGAACAAAAATAAGCAAATTATAGAACAGCCATATCATGGAATTTTTTTTTTTTTTTTTTTTTGAGTTGGAGTCTCACTCTGTCACCCAAACTGGAGTGCAGTGGCCGCTCCCGGCCACCGCAGCCTCGACCTGCTGGGATTCAGCGATCCTTCCGCCTCAGCCTTCCAAGTAGCTGGAATTACAGACATGCACTACCATGCCTGGCTGATTTTTTGATTTATTGTAGAGATGAGATCTCACTGCCCAGGCGGGTCTCAAACCCGCGGGCTCAGGCAATCCACTCACCTCAGCCTCCCAAAGGCGCGGGATTACAGGCTGAGCCACCGAGCCCGGCTCCATATCATGGAATTTTATCTAGCCAATAAATATTATTGTTATGGGGAAAAATTTACAATGTGCAGTAATTTATTAAGACATAAGTTTTCATATATAATATAACTTTGATTATGTAAAAATATACAAAAGTAGGAAAAAATACATCACATTAAAATGATTATCTCTGAGTGGGGGCACAATAAGTAGTTTTTCTTTGTTTTTTGTATTGCTCCCACACCCTACAATGAGTATGTATTATATAATCAGAAAAAAATATAAATATATTTAAAAACTGATTGTTTTTACAGCAGGGATTAGTATATCACAAATGAACATTTTAATCTACAAAGCATACTGAGGGTTTATGTTTGCCATATACAAGTTTAATCATATAATTTTGTTAGTACTAATATGAACAATATTTGTATAGTGCAAAACACCTTTATTGCAGAGCTGCCCTATATAATCTGAGACTAAACAAGCAAATGATGATTTACCTAGCAGGTTTCTGGAACTACTGTATTTTGCTTTGTAAAATTAGACAAACTGAAACAAACTGACATTAGCAAGACTTTGGCTCACAAGGAAATATACTCCAAATATTCAAGTTCTTTTTCATTAATTGACCCCTGTTTTGTTTTGTTAAGGCATCTCTTGAACATGAAGAAGGAAAGATTCTGCGTATCCAGCTTGAGTTGAACCAAGTCAAGTCTGATGTTGATAGAAAAATTGCAGAAAAAGATGAGGAAATTGACCAGCTGAAGAGAAACCACATTAGAGTTGTGGAGACAATGCAGAGCACACTGGATGCAGAGATTAGAAGCAGAAATGATGCTCTGAGAGTCAAGAAGAAAATGGAAGGAGATCTGAATGAAATGGAAATCCAGCTGAACCATGCCAATCGCTTGGCTGCAGAGAGCTTAAGGAACTACAGGAACACTCAAGGCATCCTGAAGGTAAATGGGTCCACATTAGCGTCTCAGATGAGTCAGGGAAGTTACCTGTCGTCTATCTTAACTTATAATATTTTAAGGAAGTTTTATGTAGAAGAAAAAACAGAAGCCCAGAGATTAAGATATGATATGGGAGAAAGTACACAGACTTGGGCTCCAGACAGACCTGAGGCTGAGTCCTAGATTTGTCATTTACTAGCTGCCTGATTTTAAGCAAGTTATTCAACTTCTCAGAACTCTGTTTTTTTCTTCAAAGCAAGAAACTACCAACCTCACAGGGTAACTGTGGGTATCAAATGAAATAACAGATATCCAATACCAGGTAGAACATATAGAAAATGGTCTATAAATGATAGCCATCAGTGACACACAGGAAACGAAAAACAGTTAATGGCCAAAACAGAAAAAGAATCTATATCTCCTGATAATTCGCTTTCACCCTAAGCAAAGATCAGGCATGTCATCTCCTGTTCCCGGCACCAGTATATTCTCCCAAATCCTCTTCAGAACCTCTAAGGCCTTAAAAAAAAAATCTTAACAGGAAACCCAGCTCCACCTGGATGACGCTCTCCGGGGCCAGGAGGACCTGAAAGAACAGCTGGCGATCGTGGAGCGCAGAGCTAACCTGCTGCAGGCTGAGATCGAGGAGCTGCGGGCCACTCTGGAACAGACAGAGCGGAGCAGGAAAATTGCAGAACAGGAGCTTCTGGATGCCAGTGAGCGTGTCCAGCTCCTGCACACCCAGGTGAGGCCCTCCCATCAAACAAATGCTGGTGTACTGGTAGGGGATAAACCAGAATTATAAAGTGAAAGTATCCCATTCTTATAAATATGTGTATATAAACAAGGATGGGGGATATGCTTTAAAATATTCATTATGGTTGTCTTGGGGTAATCGAATTATGCGCGGTGTGTGTGTGTGTGTGTTCCTATTTCTGCCTTGTATTAGATTATCTGCTCCCCCCAAAAGGGCTATTATTTTTTATTTAAAAATAAGGTTTGGCTCTTTAGATTATTTGGAAACCATGAGGTATAATAAAATTGAGTAAAGATTACCTGTTGACTCCAAAATCTAAACATGTTCCATGCAATGTTTCTCATCAGGGCACACAAGCATTTAACATGGTTGGGTTTACTGTCCCCATGCCTTGCAGGACATTTAGCATCCCTGATTTTCCCAGGCATTAAATGCAGTAGCACTCCCTAGTCACTTTGACAGTCAAAAACATCTACCCCCTAAATATTTTCACATACCCATTGAGGCAGTATTGCTTACCTTTGAGAACCACTGAGTTGAATTTTAAAAATATATTTTTATAAGACAAATTCAGTATTCTCCAAGGGAGCAAACCTTAAAAATTCACAGAGAAGAGATTCCTCCTAATTGAGAAATTCTCAGTACTTGCCATGCACAAAAATAATCTGTTTTCTAACATCTCCAACCTCTTAAGAATAGAATAACTAGTGATGTCTGGTTGAAATATAATTGAAAGAGAAATTAATTAATGTCCACCAACACAGGCATTTTTAAACCTGAGAAGTCCTTATGCATAAATTAGATGGACACTGGGGAAGATTCAGGGAGGGGATTCCAACCTTGCAAAATATTTGCACTGAACAAATACTTAAAGTGTAGTGAAACATTGCTAGTAGGTCCCCTGTCCTAAGACATTTATAAAATCCCAAGAGGACAAACTGCAAATCTTGTAAATTTTTACTATTTTTAACAGAATACCAGCCTCATCAACACCAAGAAGAAACTGGAAAATGATGTTTCGCAACTCCAGACCGAAGTGGAAGAAGTAATCCAAGAATCGCGCAATGCAGAAGAGAAGGCTAAGAAGGCCATTACTGATGTGAGCAAGATGAGCGTTTGTTTTGCTGATACACATGCACGACCTGCTATCATCAGGTTTCATTGTTTTCTTGATTTATTTGCTAATTAGGCAGCCATGATGGCCGAGGAGCTGAAGAAGGAGCAGGACACCAGTGCTCACTTGGAGCGGATGAAGAAGAATCTGGAACAGACGGTGAAGGACCTGCAGCACCGTTTGGATGAGGCTGAGCAGCTGGCACTGAAGGGTGGGAAGAAGCAGATCCAGAAACTGGAGGCCAGAGTGGGTGTCTTGATTGCTCTGAATCTGGGAAGGGAAAAAGAACACTTCTCCTACCCTTCTCTTGTCCTACATATGGACTCCCATCCTGTCCTGGGGCTGGGGACACATACCCCAAACCTTCAGTAGACCTGGGATACTTAATATCCCCCAAGACTGACCATATACACATCTTTCTTGGCTACAGGTACGTGAGCTTGAAGGAGAGGTTGAAAATGAACAGAAACGTAATGCAGAGGCTGTTAAAGGTTTACGTAAACATGAAAGGAGAGTAAAGGAACTCACCTACCAGGTAAAGGGAATCGCTTTCCAGAATATCCAGTCTTCCTGCCCAAGGGAAATTGAAAAACTGATGACTATTTATGTGGCACTCACAGATACAGATTCACTTGATACATATAAGGGGTAAAAGACACAGTTGCTTATCACAGAGGGAGGCCTTGAGAAAATAGCATATGAGAGGAAAGAATACAGGTTTTAAAGTCAGATATACTGGTTTCAGTATCTCTTGTTTTTTAAACTTAAAACTCTAAATCTTTGTTTCTTCACCTGTAATACAGGGAAAACAGCATCTATTTTCCAGCATAGGGAGGTAAAGATTAGGGAAGATATGTGCAATTCCCTAATACAGTGCCTACACATTGTAAACATTTAACAAGAGTGCTACTGGGAATTCTATGAAGAAAACCTCAGAGTTGATCAAGTTCTACCCCAGGTCCACCTGCCATCATACTAAACAATTTATTTTAGGACCCATAGTAGGCTTATTTATTTGAGCTGAATGCAGATTGTTTTCAAACTTTCAGACTGAAGAAGATCGCAAGAATGTTCTCAGGCTGCAGGACTTGGTAGATAAATTACAGGCAAAGGTGAAATCATATAAGAGACAAGCTGAGGAAGCTGTAAGTATCTTTAAGCCCTTGAGGAAAGAAGGAAACTTGTTTTTGTAGTAGAAAGTGCATTAAAAGAATTTGTTAAGAAAGAAGGAGACAAAATAAAAATCTACCACTCATATTTTAAGAGGGGTGATTTTATAAATATGAATCTGTCCCCCAAATCCTAATTACAGAATAAGACTTCAAAAGGCGATATTTTTATTATTAAATAACTTGTAAGGGTTGAAAGGAGGGAGTTCCAAATAACCTACTTGCTTGATAGCTGCAAAGAATATATAGTAGAAACTCTAATTATCACTGTGATAAATATTCCTCTTCTTCTGGACATACACAAAATCAGGTGTTCTCACAAGCCAAATATAAATCTTTTGCCCCAACTGACTCATTCACTATCAGTGTCATCAGCTAGAGTTCTTCTCCCCACAGTTACTGTAGCTACTATAAGAACATGTTTGAGGATTCTACAACTATGTTTTTCCTGGTTGTCCCTCCATTATTCCAGACACATGTGACAGGTAGGAAGGGAGGAAAAGGAAGAAGAAAAGGAAAACACAGTGGTAGTAAGTCAAACCAACAGAGGTAGACTTTTCCCTTTTCCCAGCCTCACTTATTTCCCTTTCTCTATACAACAGAGTGAAAATATATATATTTTTAAGTGAGATTTCCCCAAAGTTATGATTTGACCTTATATTTACTTACTGAACGCTATAAAAAATACACGGGTCTCTTCCTCCTTTCCACACAAGACAGACATCATGAACCGATAATGTGCTTTACATGTGGCTGTCCCCTTCCACTTCAAAACTATTTCTCCTTTCATTCTTTAAAGTAAAAAATGTAATTGAAGTTAAAAATTCTGTCTAGATTTGAAGTCAGACATGGCGAATTGACCATAAGAAGGAATTATTTGATTTGAAGAAATAATCCTGTCTTGTGTCAAGTGCAATGGGAACTACAAAGTCTAATTCTCACCATTTCATCTCTACTCTTAGGAGGAACAATCCAATGCTAATCTATCTAAATTCCGCAAGCTCCAGCACGAGCTGGAAGAGGCCGAGGAACGGGCTGACATCGCGGAATCACAGGTCAACAAACTGCGGGTGAGAAACCGGGAGGTTCACACAAAAATCAGTGCAGAGTAAACACATCTGCCTGATGTTGCCAAGTGGCTGAAGACACGCACAAAATGTGATACCTTTGGTCACTTGTTTTATGATGTTTATTTTTCTCTTAATGCTGAATAAATAAAAACTACCGTCAAATTATAAATTAAACCACTTTCATATTTTTATTTGTAAAATGATCAATATTCACATATAGTTCTCACCTAGCAATTAACAGTTGGATATTATATATGGCTTTGCAGAGCATTTCGTATTGTATACTTCCATCACCACCCAGCAGGCCCTTTCCCACCCATCCCCCACAACACACAAATATCTTTTGCTGGGCTTGTTTCATTAAATCTCTCTAGATTGTTACAAATTACTAAGAAAAACAAAAACACTCCCTGAGGCTGCCCTGGCAGGTGGAGCCATTCATTTACTCATTTCACAAGTAGATGTTGAACACCTACTGTGTGTCAGGTACTGTTCTAAGTTCTGTGGGCATAGCAGTGAACAAAACATTGTTCCTACTCTCCAGAAGCAAGAACAAGGAAAGAAAGGCATTTAGTACATTTGTAACTGTGTGATGTGTCAGATAATAAGGGCTAATGGGAAATTTAAAAGTAGGGGGAGGCAGTTGCTATTTTATAGAGAGTAGTCCGGGAAGTCCTCTTTAGTAAGAAGACAGTTGAGCAGAGACTTGAAAGAAGCAAAAGAGTAGCCATGTGAGTATATAAGCACAGAGCATTTCCAGGCAGAGAAAAGATCAGAAAATACCAAGGACCTAAGACGGGGCCAGTAGGCAAGTTGCAGGGGCAGGGATGAAGCCAGTGCAGCTGGAAGAGAATGAGCAAGGCAGACAGTTACGTGACGAGAGAGGAACTGGGGAGTCAGATCATGTAGGGTCCCAGGGCCACTCTAAGGACTTTTGCCTTTACTCAGAGTGAGGTGGGAAAACTTTGGAGGGTTTTGAGCAGAGCAGTGATATTAACATACATTTTAAAAGAATCATTCTGGGTGCTGTGTTGAGAATAGACTGAAGGGAGCAAAGGAGCAAACTGGGAAACTAGTTAGGAGCCCACAGTAAAATAAAAGACAAAAAAAGGCAGTGGCTTAGACCAGAAAAATAGAAGTGGGAGACACTGAGAAGTGGATGGATTCCAGATTTATTAAAGGTAATAATGTAAGCAGGATTTTTAGAGAGAGAGTGAGAATGAACTTATGAAAAGAGGGTCAAAGAATAAGACAAAAAGCCTTGGTGGAGTCTGGCCTTCATAAAGAGGGGAAGCAGCAAAACAAAAATGCTGTCTAGACAAAGACTGTACTTTATACACTCCTCCTACCTTCTAGCATCTACCCTCCCCTGACCTTTCAAAGACAGACAAGTGGGGGCTCATCAAACTGAAAAGCTTCTGCAAAACAAAACAAACCATCAGGAGAGCAGGGAGACAGCCCACAGAATGGAAAAAAATATTGGCCAAATGTATATCTGACAAAGGTCTAACATACAGCATCTACAAGGAACTCAAACGTGCCAAAAGGAATAAAGCAAACAGCCCCATCAAAAAGTAGGCAAAGACATGAATAGACATTTCTCAAAAGAAGATATACAGGCAGCCAACAGACACATGAAAAAGTGCTCAGCCTCACTCATCCTCAGAGAAATGCAAATCAAAACCACACTGAGATGCCATCTAACCCCAGGAAGAATGGCCACTATTAATAAAGCAAACAATAGATGCTGGCAAGGATGTGGAGAAAAAGGAATACTTCTACACTACTGGTGGGAATGCAAACTAGAGCAACCTCTTTGGAAACCAGTGTGGTAATTTCTGAAGGAACTAGACATTGACCTTCCATCTGACCCAGCAACCCCCCTACTGGGAATATACCTGGAGGAACTTGAATCATTCTACAAAAAGATACCTGCACACACGTTTATTGCAGCACTATTCACAATAACAAAAACATGGAACCAACTGTGCTGCCCAACAAAACTGAACTGGATAAAAAATGTGGTACATATAAACAATGGAATATTACACAGCCATAAAGAAGGACAAACATATGGACTTTGCAGCAACTTGGATGGATTTAGAGTCTATCATACTCAGTGATCTATCACTGAAACAAAGAACAGAGTATCACATGTGCTCATTCATAAGCAGACCCTGAACATTTACCATAATACGATAAGAAAGGGATTGGCAGCAGGATACTGCACGGGGGGGCGGGGAGGATACAACATCAATAAGTGTACCTGATCTCAAACCAGGCAAAGCAGGGACCAAAGGGAGGCACAAACTTTACTTGTACAATGACCACTTGTATACCGAATCCTGAATTGTACTCCACATTTTAAAATTTAAAAAAATTTTTGTTTAAACTTGTTTCCAGACTATATAAACATATCTAAAAATCCAATGAAAAGGAAACAACTTATTATTTATAAAAGCAAAAGGTTTAAACCAACATTTCTCTTTTAAAAATATACAGATGACAAAAAGGCATCTGAAAAAAAATTTAACATCATTAGTCATTAGAAGAAGATTAATTAAAACACAATGAGATACCAGCACGTACTTATTACAATGGATAAAAAAACAAAGTGTTGACCAAGAGGTAGGGGAACTGAACCTCTCTTATCTGCTAGTGATATGTAAAATGGTACAACCACTTTGGAAAACCATTTGGCAACTTCTTCAAAAGTTAAGAAATTATCTATATAATTCAGCCATTCCACTCCTAGGTATTTATGTAAAATAAAAGAAAGCATATGTCCATATGAAGACTTGTACATAAATATTCACAGCATATTTATCTGTAATAGACAAAAACTGGAAAGAACCCAAATGCCCATCAACAGGTAAATGCGTAAACAGATTATGGAATATCTGGAAAACAGAATATTACTCAGCAATAAAAAGAAACTATTAACACAAAAAAGGATGCATCTCAAGATAATTATGCTGATTGAAAGCAGTCTCCCCAAAAACATACATACTCTATGATTCTATGTATATTAAATTCTAGAAAATGAAAACTATAGTGTTAGAAAGTGGATCGGTGGTTGCTTAGGGATGTAGTGGGAAGGTTTATGGGGGACCCAAGGGGAAAGTAAGGGAGATTACAAGGGAGCAAGAGAAAATTTAGGAGGTTGATGAACATGTTAATTACCTTGATAGAAATGATGGTATCACAGGTATATACATATGTCAAAACTTAACAAACTGTATGCTTTAAATATAAGCAGTTTATGGTTTCACAGGTATATGTATCTGTCAAAAATAAACAAACTATATGTATTAAATACAAGCAGTTTTATATGTCAACTATACCTCCATAAAGCTATTTAAAATTTTTCACCTAAATGTAAAACCACAAACTATAAGAATCTTAGAAAATGCAGGAGACACCCTTATGGAAATCGAAACTGGCAACCAATTCCTGATCAAAACCCCAAGTGCCCATGCCATAAGAGATAAGATAGATAAGTGGGACCTCATCAAACTGAAAATCTTCTGCAAAGCTAAAGAAACCATCAAGAGAGTGGGGAGACAGCCCACAGAATGGAAAAAATATTTGCCAACTGTATATTGAAAAAGGCCTAACGTCTAGGATCTACATGCCGAAAGGAAAAAAACATGCCGAAAGGAAAAAAACAAACAGCCCCACTGAAAAGTGGGCAAAAGACATGAATAGACACTTCTCAAAAGAAGATATACAGGTAGCCAACAGACACATGAAAAAGTGCTCAGCCTCACTCATCCTCAGTGAAATGCAAATCAAAATCACACTGAGATACCACCTAACCCCAGAAAGAATGACCATCATTAATAAAGCAAACAACAACAGATGCTGGCTAGGATGCAGAGAAAAAGGAACACTTCTACACTGCTGGTGGGAATGCAAACTAGTGCAACCTTTTTGGAAAAGTGTGGCAATTTCTGAAAAAACTAGAAATTGACCTTCCATATGATCCAGCAATCCCTCTATTGGGAATATCCCTAGAGGAACTCAATCATTCTACCAAAAAAAGATTACCTGCACATGCATGTTTATTGCAGCACTATTCACAATAGCAAAAATATGGAACCAACCGTGCTGCCCATCAAAACTGAACTAGATTTTTTTAAATGTGGTACATACACAATGGACTATTATGCAGCCAGAAAGAAAGACAAACATATGAACTGTGCAGCAGCTTGGATGGACTTAGAGTCTATCATACACAGTGATCTATACAGAAGCAAAGAACAGAGTACCATATGTTCTCACTCATAAGAGGACCTTAACCAATTATCATAATACTATAAGAAAGGGATTGGCAGTAGTGGGAAACTGCCAGGGGAGTGGGAGTGAGATTGGCAGTTGAGGGAAACTGCCAGGGAGGAGGGGCACACCTCATCAACAAGGGTACCTGCATAATGAATATGTGTAGACCTAACCCTGAATTGTACCCCACATCTTTAAAATAAAAAAAAAAAATTTTATTTCATTGGGGAAAATACTATAGTTATAACACTTTGGGGAAATAATACTAATAAAAACACTATATGCCAAACTTTAAAGTCTGAGTTAGAATTTTTAGTAGGAATTATATAAAACCTGCTTATCAGCTTATTGACATCTTTACTATAAGTCTTCTAATTCATAACTATAATGTGTTACTCCATTTATTTAGATCTTCTTTGATCTCCTTCAGGGTTTTGTAGTTTTTGTAGCATACAAACCTAGTACATGTTTTGTTAGAGCTACACTATTTTTTTCTTTTTCTTTAGCAATTGCAAATAGTATCATTTCTAATTTTAATGCCCATATCTTCATTGCTAACATATAGAAAAATAATGTATTTTTTAAGCCGGGCTCGGTGGCTCAGCCTGTAATCCCGCGCTTTTGGGAGGGTGAGGTGAGTGGATTGCCTGAGCCCACGGGTTCAAGACCCACCTGGGCAGCGAGATCTCATCTCTACAATAAATCAAAAAATCAGCCGGGCGTGGTAGTGCATGCCTGTAATTCTGGCTACATGGAAGGCTGAGGCAGAAGGATTGCCGGAGCCCAGCAGGCGAGGCTGCGGTGGCCGGGAGTGGCCACTGCACTCCAGTCTGGGTGACCGAGTGAGACTCCAACTCAAAAATAATAATAATAATAATAATGTATTTTTTGTATGTTCATCCTGTAACCTAAAACCTCACTGAACTCATTTATTAGTTTTGAGGTGGTTTTTGCAGATTTGGGGGGATTTTCTACATAGACAATCATGTCATCTGGAAAAATAACCACTTAAAGTGAATCTAAATTAAAATGAGGTCCAAAATTTTATAGAAATTTGCTAATTGGGATTTGATGCTAAAAGATAAAACCCAAAATATTGAAATATGTTTATTTTCTGTTATATTTCTTAAGAAGTAGGTCATAACTGGCAACTCTTTAATTCTCAGAACAAGGAATAAACAAATGTTGCACGTGGGAAGAAAGGCACATAGATTTCTCACAATTCTATATAATAACATAATATGGTATCCTTTATGTTTTATTTTTCCAATGCAATTATAAAGAGTGTTCTATTTTGCAAAAATGCATAGTGGCCTCAATTTTTTTTTTTTTTTTTTTGAGTTGGAGTCTCACTCTGTTGCCCAGACTGGAGTGCAGTGGCCGCTCCCGGCCACCGCAGCTTTGACCTGTTGGGCTCTGGAGATCCTTTTGCTTCAGCCTTCCGAGTAGCCGGAATTATAGGCACGCACTACCGCCCGGCTAATTTTTTTATTTATTGTAGAGATGAGGTCTCGCTGCCCAGGCGGATCTCGAACCCTCAGGCTCAGGCAATTCACTCACCTCAGCCTCCCAAAGGCGCAGGATTACAGGCTGAGCCACCGAGCCCGGCTGGCCTCAATATTTTTAAGTACCTTTCTAACTCCTTGATACTCATTCTCCTGAAGCATCTACTGGGTATCGTTTTTGTCTATTTTTAGTTCTTCAGTTGTTGACTAGTTCAACACTGCTGGATCCACACTGAACAATGGCTTTATAGATTTCAAGCAGATTTCTAATGTCACTTTTATTGACTTCCTTAAATCCTGTAAATTTTGCAAGATTTCTCACTTGATTTTGTAGTCAACTTAAATTGATTATTGCATATTTACATCTGATGATCAACAAACCATGAGTGAATACTTTTTGTTTTCCTATGCAATAGTATAACTATGAAGGCTCCAATAACAGAGACGCCACTATTGCAAACCATAAAACATCCTCAGCCTTTGCCCAGAAAGTCAATTCTATAAATTTAATAATTAAAGGTAAGCATCACCATTTATGTACACATGCATTTAGTAGAATATTTAAAAGAACAGAAAATTAGAGCACCCTAAATTCCCCAAAACAGAAAATTGGCTATATAAGGTATGTTATATTCAAAAGATGGCAGACTACCTAACTATTAAAAATCATGATGTAGAAGAATAGTTAATACCATGAGAAAATTTTCAAAGCACAACTAAAAGCAGAATACAAAACAGTGCTCACAGATTGATATCCCAAACGTACATGTATTTAAGAATACATGCAAACACGAAAAAAAAGTGTAAAAGGATTTAAACCAAAATTTAGGTAGAGATTACCTTTTTACTAAAATGCTAGTAGTGACTTAAAATTTCCCTTCGGTATGTTTGATTATATTAATATTTATCAGTGTGTGTATTACTTTTGGAATTTTTAAAGGCTCATGTTCTTAAAATAAATAACCTGACTCTTAAGAAGATTTCATATCCACATCTCATCAAAGACATGGTCGTAACTGACAACAGAACGGTGAAGAGGAGAGGGCCATTTGATGGATGAGACTATTAGCACAGCTGCTAAAAGCTGTTGCCTTTCGTCCAAGCTCTTGGTAGGGATTAACATTCCAGGGCTAACACACAGCAGCTGTCAGTAAGCAAACTTAAATTCTGCCTCCTGACTGTAGCAGAGGTTTGGGCACATGTTACACATATCAGTGTCCCCAGGCACCTTCACCGCAGACTTGATCAGTCACATTTTCCAAAGCGAGAAGCTGAAGAATCAGCTGTGGACAGATGGAAAGAACCTTACTTAAGGACGGAATTTACCAGCCTGATTCCTCTCTCTTGGTTCCATGGGCCACTAAGATGCTGTTTCCGGAAGCTACAGAGAAAAAGATGGCCTCTCAGTGGTGAAGGAGAAAAACATCACCCTTAGGGAACGCACCCAAAACAGGGCTTTTACTACTTAGATTACATTAGTCTGACCTTCACTAAAGGGCAGACTATTTTCTCAGTTCCACACAGAAACTATGGCTCATTGCTCTTTCTTGGGGACACTGAGGTAATGCACGGTGCAAGGACTCAAACCATGAGAAATCCTCTTCAAAATATGGATGTGGAAGGTACTTCTGAGCAACAGAATTGTTTGTTCAACTATTCAGAAAAATAATTCAGTTGATACCCACAGATTTGAGTACCCAAACTTGATTGTATATGATACATTATATAGGAATATATATATATGCAACATTATAACATGGCTATATATGCACTGAAAAACTTCAAGTGAGATTTGATGATTTAAGAATTTTCTGAAAATTTCCATCATGGGCCCTGCCTTCAAATTCCCTCTCCACACCCAATTTCACACCTTCCCTACAACACAGTTATTCACTCAATTACTCTCTGGAATCACACAGCACAAATAAATCGAGTGGGTGAACAAGGCCCTACTCACTAGCAAACTCTGAAATGTACACTCGCTGGCGGGGTCCCAGTACAGCCCCCAGGCCTGCTACAGCCAAGACGGGGGTCACTTCCGGCCTTTCCTTCCTGCCTGACCTCTCCCATGACGCCCTGAGGGTTACCGGAAGTGACTCCGCCCCTTCTCTCAAAGCCCCCTCCTGCTCTCTGTTTCTGAGTTATCAGTACTGTGACCCACTCACCCCTTGCCCCCAACTAAATTACAAACTGTTTGAGAAAACAGACTTCAAGCCTGTAACCCCAGCACTTTGGGAGGCCTGGGTGAGGGGATTGCCTGAGCCCATGGGTTCGAGAACGGTCTGGGCAATTTGGCGAGACCTCATCTCTACAATAAATCGAAAAATTAGCCGGGCGTCGTAACCGCGCACCTGTAGTTCCGGCTACTTGGAAGGCTGAAACGGAAGGATCACCAGAGCCCAGACGGTCGCACTGAGGTGGCCATGAACGTGCCACTACACTCCAGCCTGGGCGACGGGGTGAGACTCCAACTAAAAAAAAGAGAGAAAACAGGTTTTGCATCCCCGGTGCCTGGAGCGGGGTCTTCATAAGCCATTTGTTGGATGAACAGCAGACATTCAATAAATTCTTTTTGACAGAATAAAGGACTGTTAAGTAGAAAAAGAGTGGTCCCAACACTCAAAACAGAAGAAGAAAATTGCCTTTTGTAATAACAACTGACACTTTAACCCAAAGTCCTTAGCTGAATTTCCAAGGCTCTAAACTAGCTCCTGGCTCCCTCTGCCGCTTCATTGCTTGCTGGTGGTTCATCCTACCCCACTGGCCTTTCCTCTGTTGCTGTGCAGGAGCGCTCCCCTCCAGAGCCTTTGCGTTTGTTTCCTCTGCTTGGAATAACTCCCCATTTGATTTTTTTTAGCTGGAGTCTCACTCTGTCGCCCAAGCTGGAATGCAGTGGCATGCAGGCTCACGGCCACCCCAGGGTCCACTTGCTGGGTTCCGGCGATCCTTCTACCTCAGCCTTACAAGTAGCCAGAACTACAGGCACACACTACTACACCTGGCTAATTTTTTATTTTTACTGTAGAGACGAGGTCTCGCCAAGCTGTCCGGGCTTGCCTGGAACCCGCGAGCTCAAGCAATCCTCTAGTCTTGGCCTCCCAAAGTGCTGGGATTACAGACCAAGCCGTGGACTTCCCCTCCACTCCCCCATCCCCACCCCTGCCTTGTTTGATCTTGTCATGGCTTACTCATTCACTCACTGGGTGTCTGCTCAAACCTCATCTCTTCAGAGAAACTTTCCCTGATCAATCTATTAGACACTACACAGCCGCTATTTCCTTGCCCTGCTTTCATTCAGAGCATTTATCATTAATTGACATTGCACATCTGTTTGTGACTTTTCTTCCCCAGAACTTAAAAATCTACCTAGCACATAGTAGGCCTTCAATGAATGTTTGATGAATAAATGAATGAGTTCATCCTTACTACTGAGCACTATATATATATATAACTGGCATGTTATATATATAATAGCTTTGAAATTAGCAGTTCCAGGTGCAAACTTCATTATCACTCTAGCTTGGTGGGAGATCTCAAACTGGTTTTGTCTAACCCCATCTTGACCAGGCTTGAGAATGTTGTATTATACCTCCAATAACCTTTCAGGTACAATGATGAATTTATCCCCCTTACCTGAGACTGTCCTAGAAAGTCTGAAGTATGTAGACTCCATCTTCCCTGTTTTGTTTTATTGTTGCAGGAGAGGATTGGGGGTGTGGTTGACCTAAGAGTGTCCTGGACTATCTGAATAGGAAATTGGCTATACACAGTGAGAAGGATGGGAGAACAGGAGGAAAAACAGCCTGTGGTCAACTGGAGGCCCTCACTAGACAACAACATAAAAGACATGAAAGAATAAACATAGAAAACATTGACCTGGCTTCCAGAGCCCTCTGCATTCTCCAGAGAAAGTTCATGTTTTCTTTCTTTTTTTAAAATTTTTATTGTAAAGAAGTGGGGTACAATTCAGGGTTAGGTATGCAAACATTGATCATGCAGGTGTCCCTGTTAATGAGGTATGCCCCTCCCTCCCCTAGCAGTTTCCCTAAACTGACAGTTTCCCATTACTGCCAGTCGCTTTCTTATAGCATTATAATTGTTCAAGGTCCTCTTATGAGTGAGAACATATGGAACTCTGTCGTTGTTTCTGTGATAAATCATTCAATATGACCCCTATTGGGAACATACTCGGAGGAAGTCAAATTATTCTACAAAGAAGATATCCGCACACGTATGTTTATTGCAGCTCTATTCACAATAGCAAAAACATGGAACCAACCATGTTGCCCATCGAAGCAAGATTGGATAAAAACAATGTGGTACATATATATAATGGAATATTATTCAGTCATAAAGAACGACAAATATATGGACTTTGCAGCAAACTGGATGGATTTGGAGTCAATCATACTCAGTGATTTAAGCTCATGTTTTCTGAATCTCAGGATCCTCTGTTGACATGGCCCCAACCACTCTCCCCTTTCCCAAACCATTGTGTTGTTTCCAAACAGTACCCTGCCGTGCATTCATTTACTCACTTAATTGCCGCACAAACCCCTTGAGTTATATATTGTTATCATTCCCATTATACACATGAGGAAACTGAGACTCTGAAAGGCTAAATAACTTGCCCAAATTCAGATAGCCTAAATAGTAAAGTCAGAATCTGAGCCCCAGCATTCTAACTTTCAAGACTCATTCTTAGTGACTACATTATCATACAGATTTTAATGATATAAATACATATTTAACAATCACAAAGGTGGAAATGATAGCTACTGGGGACGCTAATGAGAGGGGAGGAAGAGAGGGACCAGGGTTCAGACAATACTTACGGGGAACAATATTCACTATCTAGGGAATGGGCCACCTGAGACCCACCACTACACAATATGTTCGTGTAACAAATACACACGTGTACCCTCTGAATCTAAAATTTAAAAATTAAAAAATAAAGTAATAGATTAAAAGCAAAAAACACATACATACATACATATTTTGGCTGTGTTCAAGCAAAGGATATAGCTTCTTTTTTTAGGGTACATTATTTAAGACCCCCATGGTAGTAGTTAAAAGAAGTTGGTCATACTCTTTTGTAGTACTAATAAGGCTTTAAGCAGCTGAAGTAACAAAATCACAGCTAATAGACAAGAAAAAGGCAAACAGCAGAAGCTCTAATTTTATTTTCTTTTTTGTCTTTTTGAGCTGGAGTCTCACTTCATTGCCCAAGCTGGAGTGCAGTAGCACACTCACAGCCACCCCAGCATTGACCTGCTGGGCTCAGGAGTTCTTTCCACCTCAGCCTTCCAAGTAGCCGGAACTACAGGTGCATGCTAGTACGCCCAGCTAATTTTTTATTCATTGTTGAGAAGAGGTCTTGCCAAGTTGCCCAGGCTGGTCTCGAACCCACAGACTCAGGTAATTCACTTGCCTCTGCTTCCCAAAGTGCTGGGAATACAGGCTGAGCCACTGAGCCCAGCCAGCCCTAACTTTCACAGCATCAGTCAAGGTTATGAAGCCAGGCAGGAAAGTCTCCAGTTTACTGAACAGACCTAGCTGGTAGGATTTCTTCTCTGAACACAATGTTCCAAGTCATCCACATGATATCTCCATGTTGTTTTCGGATAAGGATGCCTGGTTTATGTGTAATTCTGAGAAGCATGTATAATTCTGAGAGCATTAGTGTCTTGCAGGATCCTGCAAAGCCAGAAGCAGCTGTCTTGTAGTGAAAAGACAAACCGGACTTGGAGTCAAAAGATGTTTGTTAAGCTCCCACTCTGCCACTTACTAGCTGTATGACTAGTCACCAAACCTTGCCAAGCTTCAGTTTTCTTACCTGCAAAACTGTGATAAGTCTTATCTCTTTATTGACTTTAATAAGAATGCAGTTAAGTAATGATCTTAATAACTCCATCAACTTTTTGCTTTGCAAAATTTCAGTGTGTACATACCATCAATGAAGTTTATGCCTTGAATATGGCCGAGTTCTGAAATTGCTCTAGGGAGTTGGAGAGTAGAATGGGGGAGGGTCCATTTTTACCTTTAACGTGAGTTAGATAACCTGTCCAGAGCCTCAATTTCTGATTCTATAAAATGGACATTGATTAGATACTATTCAAAGTCCCCTTCGGTTCTGGAATCTAATACTGTCTTTCAAATCTTTAATTAGGCAATTCAAATATGAATTTGTGTCATTCACTAGTATACAGTATACCTGCCCTATGACTTTCACCCAGAAATTTCTGTTCTTGGCTGGGAAACTTCATGCTGCTTTTTGAAATTTCATCTGTTACATAAGCTCTTAGATAACCTGAGTTGTGAGGAGTCAGGTATGATCCCACTATTAGCACAATTAATTGCCCTTTCTTCTCAAGTAGCTGCCTGAGGAGTGACCTCGATCACACTTTTTTCCTAGTCCTCTCTATTTGGCTTTGATACTGCCTTCTCCTTCCCACTGCACCATTCACATTGACATTTCCTCTGAATGCATCTTATATAGTGATTGGTGAAGAGATTTGCTCCCAGGAAAATCAGAAAAAAATTCTTCCTCCATCTTGACACCTGCTCACTCCTTAATCCCTTGCCTTCAAAGCTGCCACCTCTACTATCCTGCTGACACTGTTGACAAGATCACCTCTCTGGCCAATCCAATACCCTGTTCCTGGTTCTCTCTTTCTTCAGCTTCTCTGTAGTGCTTTTCATGGTATCCTCTCTCCTGAAAATGTCACCTCCTTTGACTTCTTTTGACACTAATAATAAAGTTACCTTCACTTTTAAGTTGGCAAAATGATTTTGTAGGAAGACTTGGAGGAAATATTCACAGAATTTTTCTCAGGTTTGGGAGAATGGGGGATAGTGTGAGGAGGGAGCTATGGACTGTGGAGGATAGTGGTGAAATGATGATGAGACCTCCAACACAAGGAAACTCTTGGAGGTGATAGACATGGTTATTACCTTGATTGTAGTGATGGTATCATGGGTGTAGACATATGTCCAAACTCATCAAATTGTATACTTTAAATATGTGCAGGTTTTTATTTATCAATGTACCTCAATACATTGATGAAAGAAAAGAGAGAGGAGACTCCCTCCTCCCAAAAGGACCTATGTGAGTAAAAATAGATGATTAGCAAACTTGCATCTAAGAAGGGAAGTGGTCCCCTTCACTTGAGGACTGTTATTTTACTAAGTAACCAGATGAATAAGAATGCAGGTCTATGGCAGAGCTAGAGGAAAACTGAGTATCACTAAGGGTGAGGGGAAATACCTAAGGGGAAAAAAAGAAATGACATCCAGCCAGTCGCAGTGGCTCATGCCTGTAATCCTAGCACTTTGGGAGGCCAAGGAAAGGAGGATCACTTGAGCCCAGAAGTTTGACACCAGCCTGGGCAACATAATGAGAACTCATCTCTACAAAAAAAAAAAATTTTTTTTTAATTAGCTGGGGGTGGTGATGCTCACCTGTAGATCCAGCTACGCAGTAGGCTGAGGTGGAAGGATCGCCTGAGCCCAGGGGTTAGAGGCTGCAGTAGGTCATGATCTCATCACTGCACTCCAGCCTGGCTGACAGAATGAGAACTCGACTCAAAAAAAAAAAAAAGTAATATCCAGCACCAGTGTGAAGAAAAGTTGACCCTTTATAATAGGCATTTCTGATGGAAACTTAATAATTTGCTCTGTGGTATGTCATATAATCTTCTTCTACAAAATCTTCAGTAAAATCTGCATTGCTTCTATATTTTTTTTTTCTTTTTTTTCTTTTTTTTTTTTTGAGTTGGAATCTCCCTCCATTGCACAGGCTAGAGTGCAGTGGCGTGCTCATGGCCACTTCAGCGTCGACCTGCTGGGCTCAGGCGATCCTTCTGCCTCAACCTTCCAAGTAGCTAGAACTACAGGTGCACGCTACCACGCCCGGTTAATTTGTTTATTTTATTATAGAGATGAGATCTCACCATGTTTCCCAGGCTGGTCTTGAACCCACGGACTCAGGCAATCCACTCACCTTGGCCTCCCAAAGAGCTGGTATTACAGGGTTGAACCACCATGCCCGGCCGCTCATTTATATTTTTGATGGTGGTGAATTATTTGCTAAATCCTATGTCAAGGTTGGCGGAGACTAAAATGTACTTTTTGGCATGGGCTAGAAACAAACTGCAGGCAGACAGTCACATCTAAATGGTTTGGATACTATTTCATTTGCTCTCCACACCATCTTCATGACTTGGGCAGAAACAGAGTAATTTTTCTGATTTTGCAGCTGAGAGGAAAGACTGCGGAGTTACTGAGAGAGGTGAGGTGCTTTACTATAGTCAGTAAATGGCAGAAGTAATCTGTAGACCCACTCAGGTCCTCTGACTCCAACAGGAAGATCTCAGTTCTTCTTGCTTGGCTGTTTGCTTGCTTGCAATATGACTTTTATTTATTTTTTCTGTTTTTTCCTCTTTCTGTTTTTGTTTTCTCTTCCCACATCCTCATACGCAGTCTTCCTGTGAGAGCTCAACCTCCACACTGGTTTTGACTATCACTTCCATATGAATGATATCCCCCTACACACTGACCACATATTTTTAGCCCAACTTCTCCTTTGAACTTTGAACCTTTATCTCTACCTGCCACATCATCTCAACCTAAATGTGTCTAAAAACTATACTTGTCTTTCTCCCCTTCATTATCTTCTCTGGACTGGTGTCATGGCCTTAGATTCCCAAACTCAAATAAGAGTTGGATGAAAAGCAGAATTTTTAATTATAAATTTAAGGAGTACAAGTACAGTTTTGTCACCTGGATCTATTGGGTAGTGGTAAGGCTTGAGCTTTTAGGGTATTCATCACCCGAATAATGTACATTGTCCTCATGAAGTAATCTCATTTCCTCATCCCCCTTCCACACTTTCACCCTCTGAGTCTCCAGTGTCTATCATTCCTCACTCTATGTCCATGTGCACATAGTATTAGCTCCCACTTATAAGTGAGAATGGCCAGGATTCTTTACTCCTCTTTCTCCCTCCAGCTTGACAGTCATCAAAGTCCCGTGGCTCCTACCTTTAGGGAATCTTTTGAGTTTTTATTTTTATTTTTTCCTTTTGAATGTCATTTTTATTCAACTTAATCAGGGCCCTCTTCATTTCACACCACAATTTTTAAAAAATTCAGTGTTAGTGAATGTTAATATATATTGAATGGATTTTAATATTTTGAGATAATATGGAACAGGGCCTAGAAAAATAGGCCTAGAGCTCACAGAAATCTTAAATCAGCCCTAAAGCACACTACTTTCACTTCCCCTTGTTAAAAAAAAAAATCACTCATAAGCAGACCCTGAACATTTACCATAATACTATAAGAAAGAGATTGGCAGTAGTGGGACACTGCCAGGGGAAGGAAGGGAATCACATAGCATCAATAAGGGTACTTGATTTCAAACTAGGAAAAGTGGGGACCAAAGGGAGGCCCAAATATCTGTACAATGACCACCTGTATACCTTATCCTGAATTGTGCCTCACATCTTTAAAATAATTTTTTTTAATTTTTTTTAAAAAACAGAGAAGCATATAGTACAGGCAATTTTGAGGAAAACCACACTGGAAAAAAATTCTCTTTTCTTTCTGTGCCATAATGAAACAGTGTGGCAGAAAATCTACAAGCTCACACAATGTTCTTCTCCTTGACTCTGAGGAATGATCTGAGAGCTACCAGGGCATAACTCCTGTGAAATTCACTCTTTGGTACTATGTAAAATTTTAACCCAGACCTGAATTCATAGAGGCATCCAGGGTAGAGTCTAACCATCTAACGGCCTGCCTGCCCCCAGGAGTCATCAGAGCCTATCTAATCATCTTGGCAAGTTTTACACCAAGATTTTTAAAATAATTGCTAAGTCATTCTAGGCCTCCAAGTTCTCTCCTCACCATTATATCCTATCACCAGTTCTAGATTCATCTTCAAATATACATAATCTGCTCACTTCCCTACTCACAAACTTCAAAAGTTTCCCAGGTGATCTCAGCATAATGTCCTGACTCCTCCACTGGGCATTGGAAAACCATCACAGAAAAGAACAGCACATTTCCCCTCCTTCTCCTCCATATTACCCCCTACTCCACCTTAGTCCTGCACTATGGCCAGGCTTGACCATTTCACCTTCCTGAAACACACCCTGGGAAGTCTTACTTCCAGGCCACGATCCCTCAGTTCCCTAGACCTAGACCCTCCTTCCTATTCCCCTCACTTGTGTAAAAGTCTGCCTCCTTTAAGAGACAATAAACGATAGAGGAAAATGTGTGTCTTATGAATCAGAAACACTGGATTTCAATTCTAACTCTTTTGCCTACTATCTGTGGGGCCTATTGGCCAATCACTTATCCTCTTAGGTCTCAGTTTCCCCATTTGGACAATGGGAATAATAATAATGTAATAAATATACATAACTAATATATATTATCAAATAGATAAACAATATATGCATTTGTTTTATATAATATAAATACATAAATATAATAAAATGTATGAAGTTACTGTGTAAATTGGAAAATATTACAAAAAGATCATTATTATCTACACAGTCACTATTCTCCAGATTTCTCCAAAATAAAATGCCTTTAATAATTATTATTAGTAACACATCTGCTAATATTTTACATATCCAACACACTTCATTGTTTCCAAATACCTTGTACATACATCTAACCCATTGTCCATCCCACTCATTTTGGCACTTAGCCTAATCTTGGGAAAGTGATTTACTCTTTTCATGTCTACATACCTTCTTCCCATCTCTATTGTCAACTTTTTTTAGGGCAGTGACCCTATCTCATATCACTATACCCCAGTACAGAATCCTGTTCCAAATAGGCACTCAAAAATAATGCACGTCTAAACATGAGAGTTACAGGAATAGGCCCTAAAGCCAGAAAGGGTTTGGATTTCATTTCTGCTGCTTATTAGTTGTATGGCCTTGGGCAGGTTACTTAAATTCCCAAGGGATCAGTTTCCTTGACTGTAAAATGGGAATGATATTAGCATCCACCTCAGAACTATTTTAAATCTTCCATGAGCCAATATGGATAAAACTTGGCATGTGATGAATGTTTGGGTTTTTTTTGGCTTGTTGTTTGTGTATTTTGGGGGGGGGGGGGTTAGAGCCTCCCTCTTGTTGCCCAGGCTGGAGTGCCACCGCAGCCTCGACCTGCTGAGCTTAGGTGATCCTTCCACCTCAGCCTTCCAAGTAACTGGAACTACAGACACACACCACCACATCCGGCTAGTTTTTGTGATTTATTGTAGAAACAGGGTCTCACCAAGTTTCCCAGGCTGGTCTCGAACCTCCAGGCTCAGGCAATTCTCTCACCTCGGCCTCCCAAAGTGCTGGGATTACAGACTGAGCCACTGCGTCCAGTCAAGTTCTTAATAGGTCCTCACTATTACCATGTAGTGAAAACTGAGAGTCTGATTTTATTCTCTTCTTATCACTTCAGGCTATTTTCCAAACAGATTCTCTCATGAACATCTTGATTCGTTTATTCATCAGAACCAGCATTTACTGAGCATCTGCTCCATGCAAAAGGTTGTCCCTTGAATGAAAACAGCTGTACTTATGCCTGACAGCTCTCTATCGCTTTCTTCTGGGCCAGAATTTCTCTATGGATCATGTCCTTTGGCCTTCCTCTCTTGTTTTCTGGAGCAGGAAATAAATCAGATGGAGTTCCAACATCAGATCACTTTGGGACATTTGAGGTCCAAAACACGTTCATGTTTCTTTACTGAAAGGCTTCTCAGATCCCTTAATATGTGAATATTTATGATAACTCTCTAACAGGAGAGGATCGAGTTTCCACTTTTCTTAAACTCATTTAACCACAGGACCATTGATTTCCCAGTTACCCTGAGAATCTGTGTTCTGCCAGATCTGCTTTGGAAAATGCTGTGTGGAAGTCCTATCTACTCCTCCTCTGCCCACAAATTTGTTTTGACTCATGCAAAATGTCCTTTGGAAATGTCTCACTACATGAAACTCTACCCACTGGAGGAGGAAATAGAGAATCTTTGATTCAGCAAACATTGATCATATACAATTTAAACAGATCACATTGCATTGCTGTAAATGACTCTAACTTCTACATGTACACTTGTTCCTACATAGTCAAATATCACTTATGTTTTAGCAAAAAAAAATAAAAACAAAAATCCCCTGAGCAACCATAAGAGTTGTCACAAGGACCATGTATTTTCATTAGAACCCTTTAGAATTTCACTGAGAATTTATTTACTTTTACTTTGTAAGATCTTAAGTTTGTAATCAGTTTCTCAATCTGTAACACAACATCAGGCTAGTAAAGACAAAATTACACCTGAGAGGTTGGCCGTGAAGGTAAAAGATATAAAATCCAAAAAGTAGACACAAAAATTTGTAGCAGAAACAATTAATACAAACATAAACCCACTAAGAACCTGAGATCCTTGATGACTTCATTGTATCATCTCTTAGAATTCCTGAATGATCGAGAAAAAGTAAAATTGTTTTCAAGATGCTAGATTAAATACAGCAAGATAATGTGGAATACAATTTGGAAAACTTTTCTTCCAATGGATTAAAAAAAACTAAATAAATAAGACTGAATGTGTTAAATGGTCAACCTTACATTTTCCAGAAATCTCTGAGAAGGGGAGCGCACCATCCTATATCAATGCTAGGCAAATGAGATGTAGTTACTGTCCACACTATTGATTGCCCATTGCTTGACAAATCATCCTGTGGTTCTGCCCTTCACCGACCTTCTTAGCACACTCTGCTCCAGTTCCACTCAGCCCCTAGGACTCTCTAAGTCTCAAAGATCTGTGTCCAACGTCAAAATCCCTACACAGCTGACTTGGCATTATGCAGCCTCCGCTGGTCATTTATCCAAGTAATTTAACAAGAGTGAGAGATCAGGGCTACGACGCATTTACATCTTACAAGTAAATGGTGAGCCCCCAAATATAGCCAAGTTAGAGTGCTGGGCTGGCAGATTTGGGAATATAAAGAGAACTAGGGGACCACACTCCCGAAATTGCTCGACCGCAGCTTCTCTAGGTAAGTGCTCACAAGTACCCACTTTTTCGCTCCATGTAGCTAAATGAGGTTTCCAGTCAAGGAGGGAAGGCAACACAGTAGCCCTTACTGAGGGCCTACTATGTGTAAGGTCCCATATTAAGGGCAATGCCAGAGAGAAGATGGCAAGACAAGACACCTACCTTTCAAGAAGAGTTTACAAGGGTTGGAAAGACAAAAATATAAGCAATTGCAAGGGAAAAATAAAGACCTGCAGAACAAATCTGAGTATAATGTGTAACTCCTCCTCTGATCATTTAGGTCAATGTTATACCATCCAGTTAGCAAGTTAACATGCTAACTTGTGGTATCTCTTTTGTAATTGCTCAAATTATTATTTGAAAATTTTAAGGTTATTTAATTTTTTTCCCCATGTCGGGATTTCTGGGAGATGACTTTGGGAAGAAATCATACCAAGCAGTTTATCTATCTTAGAATGTGTCATAGTCCAATTATTGACGGGTTTGCAAACTGGCCTTGCACAGCATGTCTTGTGTAGCATGACTTTGGAGTGAGTCATGTCTGCCAGTGCAATAGTGTCCCTCAGAGTGACTCTAGCTTTCAAAGACTTGTGTTGCTTTGATTTTAGACCATCATCTCCACTGGAGAACATTCTTTCATAGACTCATGGAGCTGAAAGGAATCTTGGAGATTTTCTGGCTCATCTGTTTCATTTTACAGAAGGAAAAAAAAAATCACAACAACTACTTAATAGAACTAGTATTAGAAATCTGTGACTCTGCCTCTAAGTCTTATTTCTTTTGAACTAAGGATTCAAAATATAATATGTGATTATTTAATTTTTTCTGAGGAACTTGTTAGAACTTTAGGATATAACTGGAGGTTATTAGAGAGGCATAAAAGAACAAGGAAGGAGACAACCAGAACAGTAAGCCAAATGCTGAAAAATCTGTTCCTGCCTAAGCAGGATTTCATGGCATGTTCTTCTAGTTCTATTCAAAGTACTGTATGGTAAATGGGAAATTCATTTAAATTAAATGTAATATTGAAAATTTTTCAGACTTCATACGTCATTGAAATAACCACATAGTTTATAAACTCCTAGAGCTGAAATTCCTTAGTTCTAGATACAATTTCAGTTGCCCTATCTTCATCTTATCCAGGAAAATTTAGCCATCTAAGAGAGCACCCTTCCTAGGCCTCTTTTGTTTTGTTTTTTTTTGAGTCGGAGTCTCACTCTGTCACCCAGACTGGAATGCAGTGCACGCTCACAGCCACCACAGCCTCGACCTGCTGGGCTCAGGCAATCCTTCCGACCTCCCTTACAAGTAGCTGGAACTATAGGCACGCGCCTATGACGCCTGGCTAATTTTTTGATTTATTGTAGAGATGGGGTCTCACCATGTTACCCAGGCTGGTTTCAAACCCCTGAGCTTGGGTAATCCTCTAGCTTCAGTCTCACAAAGTGCTGGGATTACAAGCTTGAGCCACCGCACCCAGCCTCTAGGTCTCTTAAAGAAGACTTTGTCCAAAATCCATAACTTTTTTCCTACTGCTGAAAAACTTTGACAACTGCTCCAAGACATTCAAGTTATAAACTTTATTTCCTGACTCCTCACAGGCCCCTAATTAGAAGCAATGTCTCTCTAAATTCCCATAATACTTCATTTAGACTCTTACAAAATAAGTCTTATTCTTCCTTGTTTAAAGATTTATTTAAGCATTTCTCTTAGCACTTATTAAATTTTGCATTTCTGTAGGGCAGAAATTGTACTTTATTCTTCTTTGCACCCCTTTAAGGACTGAGACAATATTTGTACACACAGAAACTTCTTAAAACAAGTATTAATCAAATGTTGTAATTAGCCAATTGTTTAAATAATGATGACTTTAATCAAATGTAAAAATGCAAAACAGCAAATTTACTTTATTCCACATCATTCATTGTGTATCTATTTAAATGTAGATAAACTAGAACAAGTTTTCTATATTTATTCAAATGCTTTATAGTTCATCTGGGGTTTTGTCTGTTTGTTTTTTATTTTTTGAATAATCTCCAAGAAGACATTGCATTCCTGAAGGACACTGACCATCACTTGGGAAACAAGAAGGTAAGAGTTACTTTCAGCTTAATCATAAATGCAATAATTGCTATTAGCAAACATTATTTTATATATTCTCATACTTGCCACACTCATAAGAAGGTGAAATTGATGAATTTGAAACCAATTACTTAAGTACTCTTAAAGACAGATTACAAAATACATATGTTTTACCAAAGGAAGAACGGATTCCTAAATTCGCTCATTACACTTAAGTGTCCAAAACACAGGGCAGAATTTGGACATGCAAGCTCCAGGTCAATGTACAGTTGGCTCAGAACGTGATTTTGATTGGATCAAAATTCAGTCTTCACACGCAGGTTGTCTTGGCTGCTAGTTGAGCAGAGTCTGCACCCCTGAATCCACATAGCTATACCCTCACATGCAATGCTGAAAGAACAAGGAGAGATCAGTTCAAACTTATGCCCAGTGTGGTAATAAAAAACCCTTTCTCCTAAAATTTGTGCTTATTGGAGGTAATTCTAGAAGAGTTAGGGGTAAAAAGGCCAAAGTGTAATTGAGTCCTGACAACATCACTGCTGACAAGATACAGCAGCTGTGAAATTCCCAAGAAAGGGATAAAAGTCAAGAGAGATGTCAAGGTACACCAAGAGCAGAGAGAGAGGGGAACACTCAGGAGGCAGGTGATGGAGATTAGACGGGTGGGGGTGGCCATCTCAACTAGAAGGTCCTTAAAGACCACAACAGAGGAGGTATTTGAAGGGGCTCAGCTATGCAACATACTCTTGGGACAGCAAAGGGGCTAATTAAGGGAACGTCTGATGGTAGGGCTCAGGGGGCAACATGAGTCACACCTAGAGAGTTGAGTCAGATCTAACAAGGTAAAATTTATCAGTCAAGAATGAGTGGTTTTACCCTGGGATCCCAACACACAGTTGCATAAATATAGGAAGAAGATCTGACTTAACAACCGTACATGGAGAGGATTGGGTGGTGAGTCAGCAGTGTGATGTTGTTGCCAACGGGCAGTCACCACCTCATGCATTTACACCTAGGTCAGGAGAGGTGAAGGCACACTCTGGTGGAGGATGACATGTGGTTTGGATATCACACTGTAAGAGATTAACAAGAGTGGGTTCAGGGTAGAGTGACCGGGTGGTAACGACGATTTGGAAGCATGCCATAGAAAAAGCAAGTGAAGATAGAGATGGGACTATTTAACATGGAGAAGATAACACTAAGGAGAATGCAGAACAGCCATCAAACAGGTGAAGAGTTGTCTTATAGGAAGATTTGAACTTTTTCTGTTGTTATCAAGAGATGAAATGAGAATCTGTTGTCCTGATGGAATAGAGAGCCAGATTTTAATTTAAAACAAGAAGAATCTTTAACGTGTCAAACCTGAACATGGACACACTTTTACAAGAATATTCCTGGGAAAAATCAAGCATCATCTAGGTAATACAACTAGAAGACATTGGATTCTGAGTCTGGTTAGAATAGAGTAGGTGGAAGGTGTCACTGAAAACTGGTAGTGACTTGAGGCCCAAGTGGAAAGGTCTTGTTTTTCCAAGAGAACTAAAAATATGGCTATTATATTACAAAAACTATCAATTATTATCATCTTTCCCCATCTTCAGTCTTTATTTTTTTATATTGTCATCACAAGTTTTACACTATCCAGGCAATGCCAGTACTATTAATTCACTTAATAACTTTATTTACATGGTTCATTTTTTTCTTAGATTTGTCTTTTTATTTTCCTATATTTTTGCTATGAAAGTATGGACCAGCAACATCAGCATCAGCTGAGAAATTTCTAAGGTATTTAAAATCTCAAATCCCATTCAAGACCTACGAAGATTTACAGTTGGTTCCAGACGCCCATTAAAGTCTGAGAGACACTGTTTGTATACCACCAGTATTGATGGATGTACCACGTTCCCTAAATGTTAAGCAAACATTATCCTATTTTTATCAATTCTGATTTTTTTACACATTTCTTGCAAAATGTTGTCTCTGAAATGGGATGCATATTAGAATCCATAAAAGGAGTATTATAGTTTAAGTAAGCTGCATTTTTTATATGTGAAGCGTACAATTAATTGTATCTTGGATTTTGATAAAATAAGGCAATAGACTTTAAAACAAGCATACAATTGTTAAATTAAGAGATAGTTGCCTCAAATCACTTTGTGTACAAGCAGTGGAGCTATGCCATGATTTTAGTTCTAGAAAAGCAAAGTCATTTTATAAAAACAAAACAATGCTTTAAACCTTAGTGGCACCCAAAGACAACTCTGAAGTCGCTGTGAAAAAAATCAGATTCCCTGTTCTCAACCACAGAGAATCTGTTGCAGATTATTCTGATGTGGATCATCCTCCAACAACACGCTTTTGTTGTTGCTGTTGGCTTGTTGGTTTATTTGTTTTGAGTTGGGGTCTCACGCTGTGGCCCAGGTTGAAGTGCAGTGGTATGATACCAGCTCACCACAGCCTCTATCTCTTGGACTCAGGCGATCCTTTCACCTCAGACTCCCAAGCAGCTGGGAATACAAAAGCGCACCACCACACCTGGCTAATTTTTTTTAAAGTTTTGTAGAGACAAAGTTTCACTATGTTGTCCAGGCTTGTCTTGAACTCCTGGGCTCAAATGATTCTTCTGCCTCAGCCTCCCAAAGTGTTGGAATTATGGGCATGAACCACCACATCTAGCCACAATACTTTTATATATTATGTTTAAGTCAAGCTAAACAATATAAAGTTGTAAACCTGTAACCTGTCAGGATTTCCTCATACAATAGAGCAGCCATTCTCAAAATGTGGCCTGTAGATCCTTAGAGATCCCCAAGAACTTTTCAGGAGACATGTGAAGTTCAAACAATTTCAGAATAATACCCATGACTTAAAATTTTAACAGTAAAAATTGTTAATTTATTATATCTCAATTCTTCAGTATATATCTTTTTAATACTTGATGTGATGATATGAGCAGTTCATCAAAGTTTGACGGTTGTCTTGTGGAACAGTAAATGTGCAGTTGTATGAGTTGCAAACTGAACTAGCCACTGCATTCATGAAGCACCAATATACTTGAAAGACAAACGACCCAACGCGGTGGCTCAAGCCTGTAATCCCAGCACTTTGGGAGACCAAGGCAAGAGGATTGCCTGAGCCCAGGAGATCGAGACTGACCTAGGCAACTTGGTGAGACCTTGTCTCTACAGTAAATCAGAAAATTAGCCAGGCATGGTAACGCTCCTATAGTTCTGGCTACTTGGAAGCCTGAGGCAGAAGGATCACCTGAGCCCAGCATGTTGACACTGGGGTAGCCGTAAGCATGCCACTGCACTCCAGCCTGGGCAATAGAGTGAGACTCTGACTCGAAGGAAGGAAGGAAGGAAGGAAGGAAGGAAGGAAGGAAGGAAGGAAGGAAGGAAGGAAGGAAGGAAGGCAAACTTATGGACAAACTATTGTTACTCAGACCTGAATTTTTGGCAAACATGTTCTCAAAAAGGAGCAAAGTTATTGTATTTTGAGGAAAAAATTGATAGGATTTGTCACTAATGATAACTTTGAGACTTCAAGCAAAAATTAGAATACATATAGGAAAGCATGTATCTGCCACCATGAGCTTGACAGCTTCCTAGAACTGAAAGAATGTTTTAATATATCACAGTGGTGATATTAATGTTGTGTTTTTTTAATATTGTATAATAAATGTGTCAACATTTGGGAGTACGATATAATTCAGTGAGCCAGTATTTTCCATAACCAATGTATGATGTCCATATATGGGGAAAAGATCCATTCAAAGTGCAAGACAGACAAGTGGATTGTAGTGTAAGAGAGTACAAAATGTTTGTAGATATGGTTTCAGATTCCACATTGCAACTAGCCTTTAAGAAACTACCACTTGCTGAGAAAGTTCCTCAGTCCTCTTTATGTGTGGTTGCCAAGTCAGATCTCCCTTTTGTAATGGATTTGATAGCAATTTTAAATGAATTAATAAATTTTTTTTAATTTTTTTCAATTTTCAATTTTTAAAAAATTAAGTTGGAGTCTCACTCTGTCGCCCAGACCATAGTGCTGTGGCACACTCACAGTCACCCCAGTGTCGACCTGCTGGACACCCGCAGTCATTCCACCTCAGTCTTTCAAGTAGCCGGAACTACAGGCACGCACTACCACACCAAGCTAATTTTTTGTTTATTGTAGAGATGAGGTCTCGCCAAGTTGCCTAGGCTGGTCTCGAACCCGCGGGCTCGGGCAATCCACTTGCCTTGGCCTCCCAAAGTGCTGGAATTACAGGCTGGGGCACCGAGTCTGGCCTCAATTTTAATTTCTAATATGGTAAATATTGATAGATATGAGTTACATAAACTAAAACTCATGAAACTCTCAGTTATTTAATGTTAAGAGTGTAAAGAGAGTCAGGTTCTGTGGCTCACATCTGTAATCACAACACTTTGGAAGATGGAGGTGAGAGGATTGCCTGAGCCCAGGAGTTCAAGACCTGCCTGGGCAAACTTGGTGAGACCACGTCTCTACAATAAGTGAAAAAAATTAGCTGGGTGCAGTGGTGTGCATCTGAAGTTCCAGCTACTTGAATGACTGAGGCGGAAGGATCACCTGAGCCCAGCAGGCCAAGGCTGCAGTAGCCGTGAGCATGCCACTGCACTCCAGCCTGGGCAACAGAGTGAGACTCTAACTCAAAAAAATAGAAAAGAGTGTAAAGGGGTCCTGAGACTACAAAGTTTGAGAACCATTGCTATAGTGAAATTCGCTTAAGACAGAATGCTAGGGACTACCTTCAGAGAAATGAGGGAGAAAGTCAGTGAATTAATTCTTCCTCATCCTCCAGATAGTAACTTTAAAGATTTTATTGCAGTTCAGAAGCCCTCTTTGAAACTATATTAAATTCCAGTCTCTTACTACAAAAGTCCACAGGTGTTTCAACAGAGCCACTGGCCAAAGGGAAACTAAAATGCAGTTGATGTGAATAAAGCCCAGCGGGAAGCACATGGTTCTCTTTCTGTAAAATAGAACTTGACAGAATCACAGGAAGGGCTATTTAAACAATGGCCCTAATGAAGATCAGTTTCATAAAAGCTAAGATGGGGAGACAGAATTATATCATATTCAACTTTCCTATTTTAAAAAGAGAACATAAAAAGACGTTATTTTTAAAAATATGAATTATTTCTTAAAAGAGATGTGTGTGTGTGTGTAATTTAACTCTGTTTTATGTCAGTTACAGGAGAAGGAATAGGAGGGAAAAGAGGAGAGAAAGAAAGGATAGAAGGGAGAGATGTGAGTAAAACAAGTAGCAGAACAAAGGGAAAAGAAATCCAGAGAATGCGTGAGAGAAGCAAGTGCAGAGAGGAAGAAAAGGAATCATAAAGTCACACAACCTGCAGGAACCTTAGACATGAGTGAGGCTGGCTGCTTCGTGATAAGTGGAAAGAGATTGAGGCCCAGAGAAGTTAAGTGGTTTGGTCAGTACTGGGAATTAAATATGAACTTTCTGGAATCTGTGAAGGGAAAATACATTATACAGGTTTTAAAAAGAAGAAGGGAAAATACGTACAGAGAAGGGCAAAAAATGTCAACAAAGGGAGATGGTTTGGGAGAGTTACATAAGCAATAAGAGACTTGTATCAGCCGGGCTCGGTGGCTCAGCCTGTAATCCTGCGCCTTTGGGAGGCTGAGGTGAGTGGATTGCCTAAACCCGCGGGTTCGAGACCTGCCTGGGCAGCAAGACCTCATCTCTACAATAAATCAAGAAATCAGCCGGCGTGGTAGCGCACACTTGTAATTCCGGCTACTCGGAAGGCTGAGGCGGAAGGATCGCAGGAGCCCAGCAGGTCGAGGCTGCGGCAGCCAGGAGCGGCCACTGCACTCCAGTCTGGGTGACAGAGTGAGACTCCAACTAAAAAAAAAAAAAGAGAGAGAGAGACTTGTATCCACCTATGTCACGCACTTGCACACACACACACACACACAAGCGCATATTATGCAGCAAGTTCTAAAGCAGGTGGTAGTCCATTAAACAGTGTTTGTTACACCCTGACAGTGCTACACACAATTAAAGTTAGAAATCACAGTGCTAGGCTCAGTACTTCCCAACTCTACTATGCATAGAAATCAAATGGGTAGAATGCAGGTTCTGATTCCAAAATCTAGGATGAGTCTGAAAGTCTGCATTTTCTAGTAAACTCCTGGGTAATGCTGATGCAAGAGTTCCAGGATCAGACTTGGAGCAGTTCTCTTTGGTCCCTGGACCAGCAGCATTTGTGTCATCTAGGAACTTGCCAGAAATGCCCATTTTCAAGACCCACCCTGGACTCCCTAAATCAGAAACTGGGGATGGAATCCAACCTCTGTGTTTTAACAAGTTCTTCAGGGGATCCTTGTGTGTTAAAGTTGGGGACCATTGCACTGGGCCATCATCCTTCCCATCACCTTGTTAACTAAACAAGTGTGACAATCTTTACATTCAAGTAACTTACTTTTCACTGGACTATCTGAAATGTCTGTGAAGAATTCTCAGCATTCCAATAACTACTTTAAAAGGCTCTTAAGATTTTAGGACGACACCGAGGTCACAAGGCTCAAATGCCACGAACAATTTAGAAAATGCTTCTTGAAGACTCCTTTATTGGACTCAGTTGGTTCTAATTGGCCTCTAATTGGTTCAGACTTGCGCACATCCAAAACTGACATCCAGAGAGAAAAAAGTTCATGCTTTTTTCTTAGAATAAAATATTCTCTTTAGCTCATTCTCACACACCCGAAGCCACAAGACTTACCCATAGATCCTTCAGGACCCAGGTTCATCCTATACGTATGAGCCATTGAATCTGGTCCCCTGTCTGAATGGAAATAACAGATAGGGGCCCTGCAGATTCAGCAGTCCCCTAAGCACAAGATTTAGCCTCCACTCTGGTCTTCCCAGTTCCCTGCAGTCATGAGCTCTGATGCAGAGATGGCCATTTTTGGAGAAGCAGCTCCCTATCTCCGGAAATCAGAGAAGGAGAGAATTGAGGCTCAAAATCGTCCATTCGATTCTAAGAAAGCCTGCTTTGCAGTGGATGATAAGGAAATGTATGTGAAAGGTTCGATCCAGAGCAGGGAAAATGACAAAGTCACAGTCAAGACCCTCGATGACCGGGTAAGTGTTGAAACCAGATGTATTTTTTAACATTATTTTATTTTATTCTATTCTATTCTATTCTATTCTATTCTATTCTATTTTATTTGAGTTGGAGTCTTACTCCCTTGCCCAGGCTGGAGTGCAGGGGCACGTTCATGGCCACACCAGCATTGACCTGCTGGGCTCCAGTAATCCTTCCACCTCGGCCTTCCAAGTAACCGGAACTACAGGCACACGGCTGGCTAATTTTTCTTTTTTTTATTTATTGTAGAGATGATGTCTCACCATGTTGCCCAGGCTGTTCTCAAACCCACGGGCTTAGGCAATCCTCTCGCCTCGGCCTCCCAAAGTGCTGGGATTATAGGCTTCAGCCACTGTCTTTGATAATATGTCTTTGACAATATGCGCATCCTCATTTTTCTTCGAAGTGGAATATTAGAAATGCATGCGGAGTCACAGGAATCTGAAGACTGAACAAAACATAATTGATCTGGTCTGCAGTGAAGTAGTAGGCAAAAGCTACTAGTATGTGCACCTTTGCTTGTGCCTCTTTCCTTCTCTGAAGACTAGGTTGTGAGAGGTTTAGTGGGGTTTGCTTTGGTGGAAAGCGGAATCGAGAATGGAAGACATTGGATTACATAAGGGAGAGATTGGTGATGATTGCTGCCAGACAGACCAACCAAATATAGCTCTCTGGGCTGCAGAGTGACTCTTTCAGAAGTAGTTCAGGGAGTATTACCTCATTTAATGTGGAAAATTACAGTGGACTATTCAATACTCACTGGACATCCACCAGGTCTGGGTCACAGTGTCAGTCATTTTGCAAATATATTTCGGTACCTGCTTTCCCAAAGTTTACCATCTAGTATAGAAATCAAGCTGTATATAGCAGGTATGAATTTCAGTTCACAAACTCAGGTACTTGGGACAGATCTTGCTTTTATTTTTTATATTGAACTTAACCTCTAAGTCTAGCTCCTTGTCACTGGGTTGGAAAAAGAAATTTCTTTAGTCTTGGGGTTCTCTTCACCTCAGCATTGTGTCACATCTTTGGATCCTTATACAATACCACACTGGGGGCTTCACAGCCTCTCTGGAGGATCTATTAAGAAATGAGTCGCAGTCCCTAAAGTTTCAGGATACAGATTTTCCAGCTTCCCTTTGGATACCTTGGATATCTCTTTCTAGTCTAGGGTGATAGGGCTGGTATAGAAATGTGGCCTGTACTAGCAAATTCCCTTCCTTTTACCTTCCCTGTAAAACTCTCAAATCTTTCCTAGGGACTGTTCAAAAACATAATCTGGCAAGTCTTACAGGCTCTTTCTCTTCCCTGCCCTATTTTCCACCTCTCCTGAGTAATGGAGTGCAAAGCCAGGCTGAATGGGGGAGAGAGGTGGGAAAAACATAGAGGAGAAAAATAAAGCAATAGTCTCAAAATACTGTTCAGCATGAAAAATGATGCAACTCCATGATGCAAGTACTCTGCTGTAACTATTAGAGCAGAGGGAACCTGGAAGCAACAGGAAAGAGAGGAAATGGATCGTTGGAAGAGGTGGAGCTTGAGCTGAGCTTTGACGGTTTCTAAAGAAAATCTTAATGAATATATTCCAGTCAAAGGAAACCACATGAGCAGGGGATTGAGATGGAAATGCACAGAACATATTGGAACAGTTCTTTCTAACCTTCCAACCTTTGTCTCATCATGGCATTCACAGCAAATAGGCAACTTGCCCTGGCCTTGGCTACCTAAGCCCCCTTAAGACACCCTGAGGGCCGAAGGGCTCTATATCTCTGAACACCTGTACCCCACTCCCGGTACACACTACTCCTGCAAGAAGACTGGTAACATCAGACTGGAATTGATTTGTAGTTTTACCAGAATCAGGTTCATCAAAAACAATTATTTATGGATCACCTCTGGGCATGAAAATGATCCATAAACTTATCCATTGTAATGGGGCAGTCACGTCACCATATCTCACTACTTCCACTGCTCCAATAAAGTGGGGTATGGACTATTGGCATGCCCATTTATCACCTGTTCTTCTCAATACCCAGACGCTCACTCTGAAAGGTGACCAGGTCTTCCCCATGAACCCTCCCAAATTTGACAAGATCGAGGACATGGCCATGATGACTCACCTGCACGAGCCCGCTGTGCTGTACAACCTCAAAGAGCGTTATGCAGCCTGGATGATCTACGTGAGTGCCCCTAAACATCTTTTTATAATTTACCTCTCTGAGTTAAATCAAGATCCGAATGAAAAATTTTCTGATTTTCCCAGACCTACTCAGGCCTCTTCTGTGTCACCGTCAACCCCTACAAGTGGCTGCCGGTGTACAACCCCGAGGTGGTGTCTGCCTACCGAGGCAAAAAGCGCCAGGAGGCCCCACCCCACATCTTTTCCATCTCGGACAACGCCTACCAGTTCATGCTGACTGGTGAGCAATTTCTTTGATTCATATATTTTTGAAGTCATTCTTAGTTCATTATTCAAGGCCTTCACGGGTGCCTTGGTCATCTGAATAATACAATGATCAAAGTAATCTTAGGAAATTCAGATGACTTGAGGATGAAAATCCAGGGGTACAACATGTTTCATCACCAGTGGTAATGGCTTAAGCCACTAAGTTCATGCTTATTGGGGGGAACACAAGGAGAAGCCCTGCCCCTACTGCCAAAGAATCCCCATACGAACATACTTGGAAGAGAAACTGTATTAGTAGCCACCCAGAGAATACAAAGCAGGGGAAATGAGTAAAGCAGTGTCCTTTCACCTGCCTTCTTCCCCAAACTCAGGTTCCCCTTTCCCTCCCTAAATTTCCAGAATAATAGTAGAGCAGTAAAGCAGTATAAATATTGTCATGCCATTATGCCTGATATCAAGTCTGTCTGCTCAACTTTTACCTGACTTGACTTGGCACAGATATAGGAAGTAAAAGTAAACATTTGTAGGCCGGGCTCAGTGGCTCAGCCTATTATCCCAGCACATTGGGAGGCTGAGATGAGTGAGACCACGGGTTCGAGACCAGCCCGGTGCAACTTGGCGAGACCTCGTCTCTACGATAAAATAATTTTTTAAAAAATAGCCGGGCATGGTAGTGCGCGTCTGTCGATCTGGCTACTCAGAAGGCTGAGGCGGAGGGCCCGCTGGAGCCCAGAAGGTCAACGCTGGAGTGGCCGTGAGCATGTGTGCCACTGCACTCCAGCCTGGGTGAAGGAGTGAGATTCCAACTCAGAAAAAAAAAAAAAAAGGTAAGCATTTGTGCTCAGAGAATTCTTAATAATCATCTAACACAACGGTGCCCAAACTTCCCTGTATCTCACATTCACAATCCTTGGCATTTCAGCAAACTTAATATTTTTCATTAATTTAATTAAAGTTACATTAATTTTAAAGGGAAGATTAATATCACTAGTTCTATTAGTTTGCTATGGCTGCTGTAACAAAGAATCACAACCTAGGTGGCTTCAACAATAGAAATTTACGGTCTCAGTTCTAGAAGCTAGAGGTGTGAGATCAGAGTGTCAACAGGGTTGTTTCCTTCTGAGGGCTGTGAAAGAGAATCTGTCCTATGCCTCTTTCCTGGCTTCAGAGATTTGCTAGCAGGAATCTTTGGTGTTCTTTGGCTTATAGAAGAAGCACCCTCATCTCTGTCTTCACATGAGGTTCTCCCTGTGTCGGTCTCCAAATTTCCTCTTTTTATAAGGATACCAGCCATATTAGATCAGAGGCAAATCCAACTCTAGTATGACCTCATCTTGACTAATTATATCTGCATCTTATTTATAACTTTATTTCCAACTAAGGTCATATTCTGAGATACTAAGGGTTAGGACTTCACTATATTAATTTTAGGGAGACACAATTCAATTTATACTCTATTATAAATGGAAAATCATTATCATTTTTCAAAAGTAGAAGGTAAAGGGAAAAGAAAAATGCAATGTCAACCAATCTGTGTCTATAAGTTCTAATTAGAAGCTGTGGCCTCCCACAAGTTCTGAACCTGAGATTTGCCCACATTCTCTAGTCACTCCCAATATTTTCCTACTTTTATATCCTGTTTGTTATTTATTTTATTTGCTTTGCCTCCCTCTGCTTTTCTAGATCGAGACAACCAGTCCATCCTCATCACGTGAGTAGCCTGTGTTTGCACCACAATGACTTAGAAACCAGTGACCTCCTTTCCACTCGCCTTTATCCTGTTTACTTTTAAATTGACAGCGGAGAATCTGGGGCTGGGAAGACAGTCAACACCAAGCGTGTCATCCAGTACTTTGCAACAATTGCAGTTACTGGGGACAAGAAAAAGGAACCACAGCCAGGCAAAATGCAGGTGAGCAGCTGCCTGCACCCAGAGGTTTATTGGGACAAGCATAATTTAAAGACTGAGTGAACACCATGTGTATGCAGGGCATGTGCTCAACAGAGAAGAGTAAATAGGAAAAACTCATTTTCTCCTCTCTGCATTCTCACACAGAACACCTATGACACCAAATGTGAGGGTGGGGCATGCCAAATAATTCTCCACTTCATTGTGGACATCAACTAGGTTTTCTACAATCCAATTCAATTCTGATACTAACTACCTAGAGATGGTGTCAGATCCCACAGGTTAAGGTCTCAGTCCCACAAGACTGCCCACACTTCAGATATGGGTCGTATGTACCAGCTTCCTGAACTTCTAATTAAGCAGTTATTAATTGGGTATTCTCATGACCCCCTCCTCAGGTTTGATAATTTCCTAGAATGGCTCTTAGAAACTCAAGGAAGCACTTTATTACATTCCCCAGTTTATTATAAAGGATACAATTCAGGAACAGTTAAATGGAAAAGATGCATAGGGTAAGGTATGAGGGAGGGGTGTGGGGCTTCCTTCCCCTCTCTGGGCACACCACACTCCCAGCACCTCCCTGTGTTCACCAACCTGAAAGCTTTCCAAACTCCTTTGTAGAAGTGGTTATGGGAGGTTTCTATTGAGGTTCCTTAAGTAGGAATATTTGGTTGGCCATTGGTGATTGACTCAACCTCCAGGCCTTCTTTCCTTCCCAGGGGTCAGTGGTAGGGCTGAAAGTTCAACTATATAATCACAGTTCACATGGCAACCAACTTCATCCTGAGGCTATCCAGGAGCCCACAACCATGAATCATCTCATTAGCATACAAAAAGACATTTATTACTACCTATATTCCAAGAGTTTTAAGAGCTGTGTACCAAGAAACTGGATGAAGACCAAAACATATATTTCTCATTATCAAATGGAGCAAAGCAGGAAGTGGTTCCACCTGAGTACACTTGGGTTCTAGCAACTGCTCCATCAGCACCAGCTAAACAACCTTGACTAACTCCACATCTTCTGAAGAAAGAGTGGTCATACCAGTGGTCCTCAAACTGGAGCACACCAAGAATCAGCAGGAGGGCTTCTTAACAAAGGATTGCAGAGCCCCAGGCCCAGAATTTCTGATCACATATGTCTAGGGTGGGACCTCATATTTTGCATTTTAATATGTTCCCAGGCAGTGTTCATGCTGCTGGTCCAGGGACCACACTTTGAGAACTACTGGGTTTGACAGTAGTTTCTAGGTTGCTCTGGACCCAGAAGGATAAGAAGTCGTGGAAGTGAGGGTAAAAACCCTGCTTTCTGTAGTGGACTTCTGAATAATAATTCTCATAAGATATTATTTACTACTTAAAAACTTTTTTAGAACCACTATTATATGATCTCTTGGGTTATTTACATAGCTCACATTCTATTTCTCCTGAACACAAATGTCTATGAGATTAGGTGGCTCACAATGCATGCAATAATAGAGGTGCATATTCTAGAAATACATGATTTATAATGAAATGTTACCAGAAAGTCAGTCTGCATGTTGCAACGGATGGGATAATGTTCCTGCCTGGAATCTGGCATGACCAGAAATCATTTCAATGCTGTGCTTCTCTAAGATAGGACCTTGAAGATGCCTCGGGTGGAGTGGGTGGGGATGGGGCTGTGGATACTGCATTGTGAATACCAGGTAGGACTGATTGACATCTCTGCCTGGACCCAGCCCAGATTACCCACACTTTTGAGTCACCAAGGGGTTACTTCAGAAAACAGCCCAAAGTCCTCTCTTTCCTCTTCTTGTTTATAATTAGGGAACCCTGGAGGATCAGATCATCCAGGCCAACCCACTGTTGGAGGCCTTTGGAAACGCCAAAACCGTGAGGAATGACAACTCCTCAAGATTTGTAAGACCCAGTCCAATTTTCAACCATCTCCCAAAAACCATACCCTCTTTTGAAATGCTGGATATGAAAAATTGCCACATGAACTAGAATATACTGGGCCTTATTTTACCTACCAAATGATTCAGGTTAATCTACCCACCTAGAATATTTTAATAGACTTTTAAGAATAGGTTGGCTTTTTCCTGACAGAGGGATGGTTTAGCTGTCCTTCCCTAACTAGTCGATATTACTTTGCAGCATCCTGAAGTCACTCACAGTGATTCAAATTCCAGAATTAGAAAGCAATTCTTTTAGGCTAAAATTGCTCTCTTTGTGTGGAAGCATTTTAAAACATAAAACTCAACTGAGTAATATCCACGAACTCAGCCATGGAAACCTTAGTGTGAATTGAGTTAGCAGATTTGACTTCTTCCAACTCAGCAGGCATTGGGAGTAGGGAAAACCTAGTGAAGGCAGGAGAAGAGCTCCAAACTTGGGAATAGATTGTTACTAAAGATATCAAAGGAAATGTCCCGTCCTTCAACATTTTACTTAGGATTGGCTCAACCAAAGAAGTATTTACTTCCATATGGGCAAATAAGCAAGCATCCAGCCCTTTATTTCATTTCATGGGCCAGGGGGACAATTTCTCAAAGGTGAAACCCTCATTTATGCCTGCAGTTGCAAAAATACCTCAGAACTTTACACATCTGATTAGTTGGATTATATCTAGCCCGCATTTTATTGTCACCCTGCAAAGATAAAATGGCTATCAATGAGAAAGTAGATACATCTATCAAGGACTGTGGGTCTGAGCCCTGACCTTTCTTTCCTTAGATGCGTCCTTTGTACTCTGTGCACGCCTATTTGCACCTCCAGTTTCCCGGGTACACACCTAAACTTCTTTTTCTTGTGGAAGATCTGGGTGCATGTTCTATGGCAGAAGTATGTTACACGTGCTTGGAGCAAGTTTGTTATCACACTAACCTGACACCAGCTTAAAGTGGAAGACAATACCTTCAGGCACACCCTATTATCATTCCCATTTATTTAGTTCATAGACCTCTCCTCTTGGCCCTGACACAGAAGTCATAATTATCTACTTATTCCATCTTCTTTTCACCCTTCAAACATTTGCAGATTAAGGATGACTTCCATCGTCTTCCATAAAGCAGCTAAAGGCACTAAAAACCTCACATTCACAATTCATACATGCCTCTACCTCACTAACTTTCCTTAGCCTTCATTCTGGAGTGAACAGCAAGGTAACATTTTTGTCCTCAAATTTTCTCAGTGTGTAGAGGACCAATTAAGCAAATAACGTAAAAAGAAGACACACACACACACACACACACACACACACACACACACACACACACACACACACAACATTTCATCTCCCTTTCCCCAGAAAAGAGAAAACCCGGATCCTCACTGGTCTTTTGGCAACCAGGGAGCCCAACCTCAGTCTGTGAGCTAGATTTTCTATAGTAAACCATAAGAGAAACTGAGGCAGGAAATCTCAAAAGTAGCATCTAGAAGCAAAAAAAGACAGTTCAACCAGGTTATCAATTCAAAGGTTTTATAAAGAGTTTGAGAATTCGGGTGAAAGAGAACAGGACAAAAACCAAGGAGGCCGTCAAGAGTAAAGTAGTCCCAAGCAGAGAGTTAGAATGGGATTCTACTGGCATCCCATGGGCTCTAGGAGCAGGAGCAGGTGCTTAGGTAGAGGTACTTGAGATTTGGCTGACCTGGCTTGGGAGTTCTGAGTGCCAGAGAGGAGGGAAGTGCTCACACTCTGGCATCCCCCCTGCTGTGATTTCACACTTCCCACACATCTGTGGCAGCACCTATTGGAGGCCAGCCCACAGAGCCATATGAGTCAAATAACTGTGGTGTTTGTTCACCTGCTATTGAACAGGGGAAGTTTATTCGGATTCATTTTGGAGCTACAGGAAAGCTGGCATCAGCGGACATCGAAACCTGTGAGTTCATACACTCTACAAATCTCTTGGTATTTGGCCACAAAACCATCCCTTGGGAACTTGAAATCACACTATTTTTTGTTATCTTAGATCTCTTAGAAAAATCCAGAGTGACGTTTCAGTTATCCAGTGAGAGAAGTTATCATATTTTTTACCAAATCATGTCAAACAAGAAGCCAGAACTAATTGGTACGTTCCTAGGCAGTCATTCTTACCTTCTAAATCAGTGACAATGGGAAAAACCCCAGAGTAAGTTGTGCACAAAATGTTCAGGGGATCTTTGTGTTCCACAGACCTGCTTCTGATCTCCACCAACCCTTTCGACTTCCCCTTTGTGAGCCAAGGAGAAGTCACAGTGGCCAGCATTGACGACAGTGAAGAACTGTTGGCGACGGATGTAAGCATGCTATTTATTTGCTTGTTGACACATAGAATTATTGAGTTTAAGAACTGAGAGCCACTTTAGTGAGCTAATGGGAAAACTAGAATCCAGGAATACTAACTGATTAGACTCAAGATCTCAGAGATCAAGAGCTCAAAGAATTAGTACAGATTGGCCCCCTCCCTACTTAGCTCCACTTACAAGAGTCCAAAATGGAAATCCAGAAGGTTCTCCAAAGCAGGCCTTCAATTCTATTCTCTAACATTTTAATTAGAATAAATTTCTGCATTTACAAGGTCTCTATTTGTCAGAAGTTTTCAGGTTACAAAACCATCTACGTGCTTCTTCAATAAATTTTAGAAAATACAAAAAAGCATAAAGCAGGAACAAAAAAAAAAAACCCACTCTTTAGTGACCTCTGCATTTTTCTTTCTACCTACTACCTTGGGTTCACCTTAAGCACCCAGAACCTCACTCAGTACACCTCTCAGGTGTGGCTTTTATATTTGCCACGGGGTTATCTGCAGAAGGTTAAGAATCATAATAACAATAGTACTAACTAAATCTATTGCATGCTTACATGCTGCAGACACTGAAATAAATGTCTTTACCTGCATTTTAACCTCAAAAACGCTTCTGGCATAGGTACCATTTGTGTCCCCCTTCACAAATGTGAAAGCTGAGTCTTAAAAATATATGTATATATAATTTCCCTGAAGACAGATTATAAATGACAAAGTGTTTAAATTCAGGTCTGCCTAACCACAGAACTTGCGTTTTTAGTTAAATTATACTGTCTCTGAGCAATTCATCTCCATCCTCACTGGCTCTACTACCACAGAAGCTGCTAGAGCTCGGGGAAAGGAGTCTTATCCACTATCCTAGGATCATTACTCTATGATCAGATTCGTAGCCTTCATTAGATGACATTTCCAGGTGTTGATAATTGTTTTAAGGCAAATAGAATATTTTTATGGTCAAATGCATTTCGGTTATCTTAAGTTTAGTAGTGTTGAAAAACTTTAAACAAATTAAATTTATCAGAGTTTATTTGAGCAAAGAATGATTCATGAATGAAACAGCCCTCAGAACCAGGGAAGATTCAGAGAGTACCACCCAGCAACGTGGGCAGGCACTATTTAGGAACAGAAAAAGGAAATGCCATACAGAAACAGAAAACAGAAACAGCTTGATTGGCCACAGCTTCACATTTAGACAAGGTCTTATATAGACAAGATCTGATGAGTTGGCAGTCTGTGATTGTCTGAGACTCAAATATTTGTTACAAGAATATACTCTTAGTTAGGTTGCAGTTTGCATACTAAGGTTGCAGTTTGCTATGTATGGAGGCCACATTAGGCCAAATTTAATTTAATTTAACAATCCTTATATGTTTTTAACCAGATTTCCCTAGTCTTCACTGACTTGTGTGCACAGAAAAGGTCAGGTTAATGGCTAATGGAAGGCTTTCAGCCCTAAGACAAGTACTCCTAAGAAATTCTAAGTCACCGGAGATGTCCTAGGACTTCACTGTGGGTGCCTAATACCAGGTGCTGCTGTTGCTCTTGCCTTTCATGGAGCATCTCCTGGACAATAGCCTAAACGGAGAATGTCTCCTTCCCCTAGGGATGACATTCTCCAAGAGGTGCCCCAGGATATATTCCTTTCACCTGGTTTTTTTCAGCATTTAGTGAAAGTCATTACTCCTTTAATCTGCAGCGGCCCTTTCCTAGGTCAAAGATATGCATCCCTGAGATGGGATGTGGATTCAAGGGATAGCCATCATGGTCTCAGAATCTCTTCTCTCCTCAGTCAGCTCCTGGAATGGGCTCTTTCTCCCCCAAAAGAAGATGCCACCCCAAGAGTGTCTCACTCTTCAATATCATTCTGCTGATGTTGGCCTCTGGGACTATCCTGCCAGATCACCAGACACGTCTAGACACGTTTTAACCCCACTGGTGAACATTGCTTAGGCTCAGGCTGAAAGCCCTGCTACATAATCAATATGTGTACTCAGAGAAGGATTTTTTTTAAGTTGAAATTTTATAGAAGATGAGCAAAGTGATTATAAAACCAAACCAGCAAGAACAGTAGACTTTGAAGTGACCTAGTCCTAGCTCCTATCTTGTTTGTTTATTTGTTTGTTTTTAGATTAGAAAGTATAGTTTATTTAGAAAGTGAATTAGAGAGAAAGAAAGAGGAGATTCACCTCCCCAAGGCAGGGGAGGGGCCAAAGTCAGAAAACATGGCCTGGTCATAGCTCCTGTCTTAATCACATATCCTTGGTAGATGATTTGGGGCAAGTTACTCTCATAGAACCTCAATTCTTCACCCAGAACACTTACAGTGTTCTTGTGGGGACTTAATGAGATAACATATGGATGGTGCTTAGCACATAGAAAGGGCTCTGCAAAAGTTTGCCCCTTTCTCATTTGAAAATGATGGTACCATCTTTGAAAATCATCCCTTCTAGATCTATTATTCTATAACGTCTATTGTCTTGATTCTGAACAACACTAGAATTCCTGGATTACAATGTCAAACTTGCAAGCTGTTGGGCACTATCTCTCAGTCATTTGCCATGACATTTTCTTCTCCTAGTATCAACCAATGGTCCCCAATAACCTCAACCAGAAAACAGCCCCCTGATCTGTGTACAATGGGAAAAGATTATGATCAGTTCTTATTTGATGAAAGAAAACAGGTAATTCACATTTTATTCTCATAATTTCCACTCATTCACACAAATATCCTAAATAAATGGCTTTTAACCCATAACTTACCACACCCCACCTGCCACCCACTTATTTGGGCAAATGCTGTCTCATGTGCTATATAAAGAAGAGGTAAGGTCTTTGCCAGGAAAAAGCTGCATATCAATTGCTGAGTCCATTTTTTACATCCCTGAGTAATGTCTGTCCTTTTTTTTTGTCTCCTCTCAGAATGCCATTGACATCCTGGGTTTCAGCTCAGAGGAAAAAGTTGGGATCTACAAGCTGACAGGAGCTGTGATGCATTATGGGAACATGAAGTTCAAGCAGAAGCAGCGAGAGGAACAGGCAGAGCCAGATGGCACCGAAGGTAACCACATCTAGGAAGGAGAATGAGATTCGACTCTCCATCTGTGTTCATATGTGGACTAGTCCACATGGGATAAACTGCATTTACCTCCAGAGCTCCTCTTCCAAAATTGTATAACCCAAATTGGGTTGCCTGAAGCTTATTGTACAAGCACTAGGAAAGGCCATTCACCCACCCAAGGACTCCTAGAGTAATGGAGTCTTGAAAAACAAAAATTCTCATTCTTGTAAATGAATAATCACCCTCCACTCCATTATATTTTGCCACCTATTGGTATATGAAATGTTGTCTCTTTAAGGTGGACTATTGTGTGAGACTATATTGGTAAATTAACTTCACTTTATCCATGCCTATCTTAGGACTATGTTCATAATATAGTCCTAATCATTCAGGCCTGTAACAAAGCCTTTGTTAAAATTTTGGGGCAGGTTTTCTTCCTCCTATCACTTGCACTCCTAACATCTATTGAATTCGACCCTGAACCAAGAACTGGTGAACAAATCTTTCTTCCTGTAACTCTCACCTGGCTGATCCCACCATCACCCTCTCCCTCATTCCTAAGAGGCCTGGAAATAGAGCAGAGGGCAGCAGGAAGGACTGAACAGCAACAGGACTCACCCCCACATGTCCTACTCACTGGAATTCTTACCTCTCACAATGCATCTCACAAGTTCCCCGAATAAAAGCTTAGCAACACGGGTCATCCCTGATCATTCTACCTTTTGGTTACATCCCCACAGTGTGTAAAGCAAAGGAATGGTAGCCACAAAGTAAAAGCCAGGAAAATCTACATGACCTTATCAGTGTCCCAGAAAAGCTCACCTAATTAGGTTAGGCCTCCCTGGGATAATCTCCCTTCTTATTTACTCAGAGTCAGCTAATTGGAAACCTCATCATGAGAGTGAGATCCCATCATATTCACAGGTTCTGCCCACACTCAAGTAAAGGAGATTGTACAAGACATGTGCACCAGAGGTCTCAAATCTTGGGGCCATCTTAGAACCCTACCCATTACAGTTGATATACACCAACTAAATGAAGAGAGACTCAGAGTTCATGCAACAAACACTTCTGACTGGGATAATCAGGGAAGGCTTCCTAGAGGAAGGGGAACTCACTTGGATTTTGAAAGATGAATAGGATTCCAAAAGATGTGAATAAGAGATCAGTCTAGGCAGAAGAACTGTCATGAGCAAGGGAATAGAGGAAAGAATGTGATGGGGACCAAGTAACAAAGAGTTATCCAGTTTGGCTATTGAATAGGATATGTACAGTGGGTTTGTAAGTGATGAGAATTTTAAAGTTATGATTTTGGCATCAGTTTGGGAAGGCCAATGATAAGTGTCAAGATGAGTGGTTTAGAATGTATGTGGTAGGCCACAGAAGCTCCTGTCCAAGTAACCATGAAATACATGTGAACATCTGAAGTCAATTGGTCAACATCTAAGTTCATCAAGAGTGGGGATCTTGAAGAAAAAAATGCATCAACCACCTAAGCAAGGGTGGACTTATATTGATATAGCTTACAGAGGAGTTCCAGACCCTCTTCCAGTCCTAAGATCTGTGTGTTGAGAAACAAAAGGTCAAGGCCTCTGCTTAGGGCCTGTGCTCCAATGATATCAATGATGACACCAATCTGAGTTAATATCTGCTGAGTGCTCACTATGCACTTGGTATACTGTCACTGTCCCCCATTTGACAGATGACAAAACTGAGGTATGAAGAAGCAAAACAAAAATATGAACCTAGGCAGTCTGACTCTAGAGTCCAGGCACTTTGCCACTATGCTATTATACAACCGCTGGAAGCCATGGAAAGACCAGCCATTTTGAGGGTGAAATGAGCTGCACCTGGCACCTGTCTGAACACATACATGTAAGGGATAAGAGAAGGATATAGTCACCCTATGCTTCCAAGTTTAAATGACTAGTAGAAGAATAACGGTGCCATCCACCCAAGTGGGCAAAGCAGAGAGAAGAGATAGTTTGAGCAAAACAAGGCATGTGTTTGGCCTCTGATTAAGTACTTAACAAATACTGCCTTGGATTTTTATTAACTTGTCTCCCCAACCAACAATGAGGTGAGGCTGTCAGCCAAGGAGGGGCTTTCCCCAAGAAATAGCATTTCTCTACCTTCTCAACAAGTTCATTGTAGGCCCCCAGGTTTTTCTCAAAGACAATGAATGTCCACTGAAATATATGAGACAATGTAGCCCATGAACTATAAGAAATTGACAGCATTCAACTGCGTTTGAAGATATTCACACACTTGAAGGCAGGGTCAAAGTTTTGTACTTCTCTCTCAGCTATTAGCATGACACTTTGCTTAAATTAGGAAGGTGCCTACTGTATACAGCCAATTGTTCAAATGGTGCCTCCTTTACTCATATACCAGCTTAATGTAATATCAGACTCCAGTTTTACTATGGAATTAATTTATTTGTTATCAATTCAGAATATCAGTAGGTCAAGATCAACCAAGAAGTTTATCATTGGTAAAGGTTGCATCTAGGAAGCAAATTGGAATTTTTGAGACCCACAGTCTCCTGGATTATGGGACTGAAGCTTCACTGGACAAGTCTAGGCCTAGCACAGGTAGCAGAACATGGAAACATTAAAAGTTACAGAAAACACTTCTGGGAGGAGTCGGGGCCTGACTGGATTCTTCAGCAGCTACTGTTTTTGCATGATGCCATTTATTCTCTTCCTTCAGTGGCTGACAAAGCCGGATACTTGATGGGTCTAAATTCTGCAGAAATGCTGAAGGGCCTATGCTGTCCAAGGGTGAAGGTTGGGAACGAATATGTCACTAAAGGGCAAAATGTCCAACAGGTAATGGAGATTATCTGAATCCAGCTGACTGGGGTATTTTGCTATCTTATTCATCATCCTAAAGTTCTGTCAGTTGCAGGTATCAGAAATGTATGCGAAACTGGCTTTAGCGTTAAGAGGGAATTCATTTTCAGACCTCAGAGGCAACTCAGGGAATTCAAATCAAAGAGTGCCCATTAAATACCATGAGGGTCTGGAACCAGAAAGTGCAGAGCCCTCAACAGCCAGGCAGTCTCCCGCCAGCTCCTTCTCTGGGTCTCATGAGCTGTCATCTTTCTCCCCTGTTGTGTCCTTTCTAGACAGATAAGCTTCCTCCACCTCTCCTGTCCATGACCATCCCATGGCTCCCAAGTTTATGTCTCCAAGTTTCCAACCTCACTCTGAGACTGAAAGCATTGACTTTTGATCCCAATTCCAAATTTTTAAGAGAGACACTCAATGAATTCAACCTAGATCAAGTGTCTGCCTCTGGTCTAATTAAGTGTGGCCAGGGGCTGGAGTCATGTGTTATAACCACGGTTGTTAGAAAACCATCTTTGTAACCAGGATAGTTCTCAGAGAAAAGGGAACATCATAAGCTGGCAAACACCTCAAGAAATACTTAATATTATGTTGAATTATATGAAACTGCCAAAATCCAAGTGCTTTTTACCTTCAAGATGTCAATTGTGTATGTTTCAACTTAATGCAACCACAAAAACACTAATTTGAGGGTTGAATGGGTGATCCTTCAAGGTGACCAACTCAGTGGGTGCGCTGGCCAAAGCCATCTATGAAAAGATGTTCCTGTGGATGGTCACCCGCATCAACCAGCAACTGGACACCAAGCAGCCCAGGCAGTACTTCATCGGGGTCTTGGACATTGCTGGCTTTGAGATCTTTGATGTGAGTTGTTTGGGTAAACAACTGACTGAAAAAGACCCTTCTACTTTTTGTCTGTTTTGTTGAATCCCCAGTGTTTTTTCCAAACCCACTCAAACTCTTTGGTATTTGAAACACCCAGTTCAACAGCCTGGAACAGCTGTGCATCAACTTTACCAACGAGAAACTGCAACAGTTTTTCAACCACCACATGTTCGTGCTGGAACAGGAAGAGTACAAGAAGGAAGGCATCGAGTGGGAGTTCATCGACTTCGGGATGGACCTGGCCGCCTGCATTGAGCTCATTGAGAAGGTAGAGAAATACTACTTCCCAGGGATCATGCCTCCTTGGTTGGGACCCTCTTGCTATGTTGCTCTGACTCTTCTCAGTTAATAGATTGATACCCCTAATCCCATGCTCCCAGGCTGTGAGCCTTTAGACAGATAGCTGAATCCCCTTGTGCAGAGAGGGTGAGTGCCCCAAATCTGTTCTGACACCTAAAGAGGTGCATGCGTGGTTAAAATCCAAGGGTTATGCCCAAGAATATGAGTAGAGCCCAAATGAGGACTATAAAATTTCTTACTTCTGCTTCTATTCCTCCTCTTTCTTAAAAGAGTTCCATGGAGGTAAACAGGATCACTCAATGGCCCAGATAGCCAGCATCTCATTGTTTAATAGTTTTCTATTGATATAAAATTCACCCTTTAAAAAATTTAGCAGTTTTTAGGATGTGCACAATGTTGTGCAATTTGACTTGCCCAAAGACCTGAGGAGGAGGAACCATAGAGCAGTGGGTTCTTGGAGCAATGTTACTAAGACAACAAAAGTTAATTAACTTTTTAAAAGAAATATCTATAATGTTTTGAGCACTGCTCATGTTGGAATGAGTATATCTTCCTAAGGTGACCATGAGAAATTCAGACATCATTGTTTGGCATATTACTCATATTATTTTATGGTCGTATCTGTAACTTTACTTTTTTGTAAATCTTGCTAAAGGTGAGCTATATTTATACACATATAATTCTATTCTATGTTCTTGTGTTTAACAAATATTAATTAAGCATATAGTCTATGTCCAGCACTGGTCGGTCATCCCCCAAACAGACTAAGAGCCTTGCTCTCACAAAGCTTACGTTTCACAGTTCCTTGTACCAGAGAAAGAGCACTAAAGAAGTTTCTTTTGGCTTCTCAAGAACACGGAGCCATGGATATGTACCACTAAATGTGGAGGCATGATCCCTGTTATCCTCTTTCCAGCCTATGGGCATCTTCTCCATCCTGGAAGAGGAGTGCATGTTCCCCAAGGCAACAGACACCTCCTTCAAGAACAAGCTCTATGACCAGCACCTTGGAAAGTCCAACAACTTCCAGAAGCCTAAGCCTACCAAAGGCAAGGCTGAGGCCCACTTCTCATTAGTGCACTATGCTGGCACCGTGGACTACAACATTGCTGGCTGGCTTGACAAGAACAAGGACCCCCTGAATGAGACTGTGGTTGGGCTGTACCAGAAGTCTTCACTGAAGCTGCTCTCCTTCCTTTTTTCCAACTATGCTGGTGCAGAAGCAGGTACAATTCTATCATTTTTTTCCCTCTGTGGAAACCTATGTGTAATTAGTCCTAACCCAGAGCTGCTCATGAAAAACCAGTAGTCAAACACAAGCTTCAGGTTGAGCTTGATTTAGTCATCTGTCTCTGATCTCCATTTTTCTTCCTCCTGTTCCTAGCCCTCCTCTTTCTTAAGAGATTGAGTTTTATGTGACCCAGATAGCCAGTATCACATTGTTTAACAGTTTTGTATTGAAATATGACTCACATATAATAAAATTCACCCTTTTAAAAATGTGCTGGTTTTTAGGATATACACAAGGTTGGGCAACCATCACCATTATTGGATTTGAGACCTTTTTTTTTTTTTTTTGAGTTGGGGTCTTGGAATCATACTCTGTCGCTCAGATTGGAGTGCAGTGGCATGCTCATGGCCACCACAACTTCGACGTGCCGAGCTCAGGTGATCCTTCCACCTCAGTCTTCCAAGTAGCTGGAATTACAGGCAGGTGCCACCATACCTGACTAATTTTTTGATTTATTGTAGAGACGAAGTCCCGCCAAGTTTCCCAGGTTGGTCTCACACCCATGGTCTCAGGCAATCCTCTCACCTCGGGTCTACCATAGTGCTGGGATTATGGACATGAGCCACCATGCCCAGCCAAGAACTTTTTTATCAACCCTGTAACCCATGAGCAGACACTCCCCATTCCTATCCCTAACCTCTGACAACTACTCATCTACTTTCTGTCTCTATAAATTTGCCTACTCTGGACATTGCATGTAATTTGAATTATGCACTACATGGTCTTTTGTGTCTGGCTTCTTTCACTCAGGCTAATGTTTTCAAGGTTTGTCTATATTGTAGCATATAGGCAAAGAATAGCTTTGTCTATAGACAAAGAATAGCTCATCGTATGATTATACCACATTTTGTCTGTCCATTTATCAGTTGATGTACTTTTGGCTATAGTGAACCATGCTGCTATGAACATTTGCTCACAAGTTTCTATGTGGACATATGTTGGCAATTATCTTGTGTATACATGGTACATAGGAGTGGAATTGCTGGGTCACATGATAACTATGTTTAACTGTTTGAGTAACTGCTGAACTCTTTTCCAAAGTGATTACACAAGCCAATATCACTTTCTAAGGTTACCAGTATACATATTTTTTAAATAGTTGCTAAAATAGTTTTTAAATTATTTGCTATTTTAATGAATAAATTTTTAAAACTAATGCTGTTAGGTTGAAAAGATGTGAAATACAATCATTCATTTGATGATTAGATCATTTTTAAAAATTAATGTCTAGCGTACTCTATGCAAAGGAATGTAATCAATGGGCACAAGTATAAACTTGAATGATAAAAATCATTTTCTTTACATCTGACCAGGCTGTCACTGACTAAGTGACTAAGCCATTGCATGACTTCACTTAGAGGTCGTGCCAACACTCTAACACAAGACCCTATGTAGATGTGGATCTGAGGAAGTGGCTCTCCTACCTCCCCTACTCCAACCCAGATGTGCATTCCTGCTAGACCCTGGGGACAAGAAGGGTGAAGTGAAAGGGATATGGAGGAAAGTGAGACATTTTCCCCAAGGCTAAATCTTGATTAAATATCCTGAAGGCTAAATCTAAAATTAAGCCATTCAGATATAACGGACATTGGAGACTCAGACGGGGAAGGGAGAAAGGGAGTGAGGGATGAAAAAAAATCACCTATCAGGTACAATGTGCATAGGTGAGGGTAGTGGGTACACTTAACACCCAGACTTCTTCACCATTATACAGTGCATTCACGTAACCAGAAACCATCTGTACCCCCCTAAGGGCACTGAAAATATTTTTTTAATTGTAAGAAAAAATTAAATTGAGTCTTTCAGAAAAAGCAGACCAAATATTATTGTCTCCAAATAAAGATGGCAAATTGGGTTGTTTCTTTTAGGGAAGAAAAAAAAATCAACTTATAGAACATGCTTTAGAAAATCCAGTTCTATTACTTTCATTTGCTTCCTCATTAAGAGATAAGCAGAGATTCAAGAATAAAAAGAGGTAAACTCATGAAAGAAACTACAGTCATGAAGAGGAAAATCTCAATCTTGCCTGTTACTCAGTTTGATTTCAGGTCTGATTTCTAAAAGAAAGGACTCTCCTTTCATTCTGAGAGTCTAGATTGTACTCCCAGTTAAATGCCTCCCACTACTCCATCCCCCACAGTGGTAAAGCTACGTATTCCCAAATCTGGGTAGTTTGGAAGCATGTTAAAAACAAACTAAACCCCAGGTCTTCCTCTAAAGGAAGCCATAACTCCCACTTCAGGGCTTGGAAGAAGTGATTTAAGAAGACCACCACTGTGTCCTCTGGCCTGCATCTGACATGCCCTTCTGTGTCTGTCTCCAGGTGACTCCGGTGGAAGTAAGAAGGGTGGGAAGAAAAAGGGATCCTCTTTCCAGACCGTGTCGGCCGTGTTCAGGGTTCGTATTCTGGCAGCTTTCAAGTTCAGTTGTTTTGCTGCCCAGTGAGATGATATTTGCTAAATGTGCTTGTTTTGGTTTATGTCCCAGGAAAATTTAAACAAATTGATGACTAACTTAAGGAGCACCCACCCTCACTTTGTACGGTGTCTGATTCCCAATGAGACGAAGACTCCTGGTGAGTACCAATCTGATCTTGCCAATTATTCCAGCAGAACAGGACACCCTGAGATGATCACAACATTCTGTAGGTGGTGTGTGTTTGGAAAAGGTCATTGTCTTTATCACCTCTCAAAGTAGTCTATGAAATAGGGTTCCCAGATTAAGCAAGGAAAAACACCAGCTGTTCCCAACACAAAGAAGTGATCGATGTTTGAGGCATATCCCAATTATTCAGATATGACCATTGTACATTGTATGCTTGGATCAAAATATCACATGGACCTTATAAATATGTACAACTATTATGTATTCATAACAATAAAAAATACCAGATGCCATGTTAAATTTCAACTTCAGGCAAACAAAAAAAATGTATTAGTATAAGTATGACTTATGCAATATTTGGCATATACTTACACTAAAAAAGTATTCATTGTCTATCTGAAATTCAAATTCAACCAGGCATCTTGTTTTTATCTGGCACCCCTACTATGAAATTGTATCCAAAATATTATGTGTGTGTGTGTGTGTGTGTGTGTGTGTGTGTGTGTGTGTGTGTGTACAGGAACATCTGACTCATAGCTTTCATAAGATCTTAAGGGCCTCTGCTGGCCCCCTTTACCCCCAAAGTTAAGAACCACTACATTTGGCAAATAATCATTTTAGAGCCAGGTGCAGTGACTCATGCCTGTAATCCCAACACTTTGGGAGCCTGAGGCAAGAGGATTGCCTGAGCTCATGAGTCTGAGACCATCCTGGGCAACATGGTGAGACCTCGTCTCTACAATATATCAAAAAAAAAAAATTAGCCAGGTGTGGTGGCACACACCTGTGGTTCTAGCTACTTAGAAGGCTAAAGTAGAAGGATCACCTGAGCTCAGCAGGTCAAGGCAGCAGTGGCCGTGAGCATGCCACTGCACTCCAGGCTGGGAGACAGAGTGAGGCTCCTACTCAGAAAAAAAATCAACTTAGATATCCCATAATAAAAACAGTATCAATGAGCCCATACTGTATGCCAGTCACTTTACTATACTATCTAATCCTTGTAATAGTTTTCTGCAAGATATATGTAAAGATCTCCATCTCACAGATAAGAAAACTGAGAACCAAAGGCCATACAGAACACCACGCAGTAGAGTAGACCTTTAACTGATTCACAAATATTCTTGGAGTGTAGCTGGTCTTCAATGTCATTTGTCACAAAGAGGAAAACACATTGTCACGTGGAGTTATGGCTATGGGGTAGCTCACTCACCAGCTGAGTTGTCTATGTCAAACACAGGTCTGCCCCTCATGGCTGGACATCCTGCCTCTGAGACATTGTGAGCAAACAGAGGTACCAACTGTCAAGGAAAGAAACCCCAGCTCTTAGCTGTTACTCCCCATGAGACCCTAAACCGAGCACTTGAGCTCTTTCTACCTTAATGTTCTTGTCTATAAAATGAGTATTAGAATGGCATTTTTATATATGATTTACTTATTTATAAAGTGGCTACCCACTTTTTTTTTTTTAGTTGGAGTCTCACTTTTGTCTCCCAGACTGGAGTGCAGTGGCACACTCACATCCACTGCAGCCTCGACCTGCTGGGTTTAGCCAATCCTTCCACCTCAGCCTTCCAAGTAGCTAGAACTACAGACACACGCCACCACACCTAGCTGGCTACTCACTTTTTTTTTTTTTTTTTTGAGTTGGAGTCTCACTCTGTCGCCCAGACTGGAGTGCAGTGGCCGCTCCCGGCCACCGCAGCCTCGACCCACTGGACTCCGGCGATCCTTCCGCCTCAGCCTTCCAAGTAGCCAGAATTACAGGCATGCGCTACCACGCCCAGCTGATTTTTTTTTATTTATTGTAAAGATGAGGTCTCGCTGCCCAAGCGGGTCTCGAACCCGCAGGCTCAGGCAGTCCACTCACCTCAGCCTCCCAAAGGCGCGGGATTACAGGCTGAGCCACCGAGCCCAGCTGCTACTCACTTTTAAAAATTAACTCATTCAACTCAACTTAGTAGCAGGATATTTTTTTTTAAAAACATAAGTACAAGTGCCCATGAAGGCCGAGATGACTGGAGAAAGGAGTGGGATAGAAATGATAAGGGGGATAAGGAGGAAAAATCCTTCCATGGCTGTAACATGAGATGGATGAGGCAGTAGTTCAGGAAACTTTTTAGAATTTTTGCACATTGGTACAAAAACAAAGGAGGAACCAGGTGTGGTGGCTCAAGCCTGTAATCCCAGCACTTTGAGAGGTCAAGGCAAGAGGATTGCCTGAGTCCAGGAATTCGAGACTAGCCTGGGCAACTTAGCCAGACTTTGTCTCTACAATAAGTCAAAAAATTAGCAGGGCATGGTGATATGCGCCTGTGGTTCCTACTTGGAAGGCTGAGGTAGAAAGATCATCTGAGCCCAGCAGGTCAAGGTTGCAGTGTCTGTGAGTGTGCCATTGCTTCCAGTCTGGACAACAGAGTGAGACTCTGACTAAAACAAAAAAATAAAAACTAAACTAGAGCAGAAGGGCCAGGTGCGTTGACTCACGCCTATAATCCCAGCAATTTGGGAGGCCAAGGTGAGAGGATTACCTGAGTCCACAGGTTTGAGACCAGCCTGGGCAACTAGGCAAGACCTCATCTCTACAATAAATCAAAAAAAATTTAGCCAGACATGGTGGCACATGCCTGTAGTTCCAGCTACTTGGAAGGCTGAGGTGGAAGGATCACCTCAGCCCTGCAGGTCGAGGCTACAGTGGCCATGAGTGTGCCACTGCCCTCCAACCTGGACAACAGAGTGAGACTCTGACTCAAAAAAAAAAAAAAGAGCTTATTAAAAAAAACTAAAACAAAGGAGGACCCTTTTCATGGACTTGCCAGAGAACACCTCAGACTTCGTTGCAAGGAAAAATGTAGAACAAGTCTTAAGAGAACCCAGATCAGAATTCTGAGTGCGCACATGTGAAGGGGCCCTGGAAAGAGGGAGAGTCCCAACTCCACTTGCTACCACCTTGCAAAGCCCTTGGCTTCTCTGGACCTGTGTCCCTCCAGGCCTTGCCCTCTCATAAGACGCCTCTGTGGGAGTTGAAGAAGAAAGGTCTACAGCTCTGAGTCAACACAACACCCAACAGAGTGCACAGCTTGACAGGCAGAGTGGCAGCTCCTGACTCCCCATTGTACAATGACGGTCTTTACATTTTCTTCTGACTCTAAAAGATGTGATTGTCTTATAATTATGTCTTTCCTCCCTGCTCCCAGCTCTTGAGGAGATGGAGGCCACGGCTATGTCTTTTACCACACTTGTCACACCAAACAACAGATATCAAGTGTTTAATGAGCCTTGGGGCTATTTTAATCTCTTTATTCATTTTAGCTCACTCAATCCTCACAACAGCCTTATGAAGTAGATACCACAAGTTGAATATCCCTTATCCAAAATGCTTGGGACTAAAACTGCTTCCAATTTTGGATTTTTTTTTTTTTTTTTGAGGGGAGGTAGTATTTTGGAATATTTGCATATACATAAAGAGATATCTTGGGGATGAGACACAAGTCTAAACATGAAATTTATTTATGTTTCACATACACTTTATCCACATAGCCTAGAAGTAATTTTATATAATTTTTCTAATAATTTTGTACATGAAACAAAGTTTTGACGGCAACCTGTCACATCAGGTCAAACATGGAATTTTCCACTTGTGGAGTCATGTTGGCTCTCAAAATGTTTCAGGCTTTCAAATCAGGGATGTCCAACCTGTATTATCATCTTTGTTTTATAAATTTGAAAAATTGAGGCAGAGAAAGTCCCAAGTTCACACAGCTAGTGTAAACACTGTAGCTGGGATCTGAGCCACTCAGAATCATCATCTGAGAAATAAAGGGAGTTAAACTAGATGATTCTAGGGTTCTCTCCACACTGAGACACTCTGAATTTCTAATACATTTTCTTTTCGGTCTTAATCCCTTTTTCTCTAGAGGATCACTGCCTGGTGGAACTTTTGGGAGTAATGGAAATGTCCTATGTCTGCATTTCCCAGTAGGGCAGCCACTGATTACATGAAATGTGACTGGTGCAAATTAGAAAGTGAATTTTTAATTTTAATAAATTTAAAGTCACATGTGGCTGGTCACTGTCACATATGGCTGGTCACTGTTGTATCTGACAGTGCAGCTCTAGCAAAGCCTTGGGAAGTGTCTAATTGTATACCAATCTTTCCTCACAGCAACCAGGGAAGCTTGTGAGCATTCTAGAAATTTCCATAAGGTTAAGTCAAAGCCAACCTTAGCCCACCTCTTCCCAGCAACTTAGGAAGTCCACGAGGAAAAGCCATCAGGTCACCATAGTCTCTCTCCTATAACCCATCACACAGCCCCGAGACAAAATTTTCTCCTCAGTTTGATTTATGCCTGACCCAGGCCAGTTACCAAGAATGCCCATGTTATCTCCCCAGGGGGTCTTGCCTCTCTGCCTCCTCCCCTTCCACCCCAGAGCAGGTGACTGTTACCCTATCTTCAGTCCTCTCCATCCTTTCCCACAGTCTTCCCTTCTCTGGTTTTTCTTCTCTTACTAAAGGTACAACCTGCGGGTTTTACATTCTCGCCCTTGAGTAGAGGTAGGAAGGCATTTCAGGTTATCTCAAGGGAAGCAAGGGCACACCACACTCATTCTTCCCTCCCTTCAAGCCTGCTACAGAATCAAGGGCTTTGGACAGGGAAAAGAGCAATATTTTGGCTTTTATTCCCATGGGTATGGGATGCTAGCATCTCCCCAAGGGGATGGGACTCTTTCTATTGTGGGACATGCAGGCAGGCTCATCCTTCACCCCAAAGCTGGCACTAATCTTCCCTCTCAAGTCTGGGTGCACTGGTGTGCCTCCATGGCCTCAGACCCTCAAGGACAAGTGGTGAGAACACTTCAGGCACACCTCCGGAATGTTCTCTCCCCAGGTGTGATGGACCACTACTTGGTCATGCACCAGCTGCGCTGTAACGGGGTCCTCGAGGGCATCCGGATTTGCAGGAAAGGATTCCCCAGCCGGATCCTCTATGCTGACTTCAAGCAGCGGTAGGCCACCTCTCCTTGGAGGGCACCTTGTGCATTCCCCAAAGACACTCCTTGGTCTGGGTGTTTGGAGAGCTCACGAGCCTCCCAGGGTTTCCATGGGCTTCATCTTTTGCTGGAGGGTTGAACCCATGCCCAAAGTGAGTGTTGGGCCAGCCGGGAGTGGTTCCAAGGCTCCAACCCTCTAGCCTGACTGTGACTCTAGGCCAGGAGGGCTCAATCTCTGCACTATGGGCATTTGGGGCTACATTATCCTTTATCGTGGAGGTTGTCCTAAAATTGTAGGATTTTAGCAGTATCCCTGACCTCTACTGAGAGAGGCTGGTAACAAACCACATCCCTCTCTAGCCCAAGCTGTGACAATCAACACTATCTCCAGACATTGCCCAATTGCCCCCAGTTGGAGCCCACAGCTCTAGACCAACTTTCTCTTCCTAGCTCCACCCTGGACCCACAAGTCCAGGCCTTGTCCAGGGTGGAGGAGAGGAGAGGCCCCTCCACAAGTAGTAGGACTGAGGTCTGCAAGTCACAGTTGATTTCAAGGCTCTTTTAAGTCAGATAAGAACCATTTCCTGGCAATTGAGGGAAACTGCAGGGGGTGGGGGCACACTTCATCAACAAGGGTAACTGCATACTGAGCATTTGTATACCTAACCCTGAATTGTACCCCACATCTTTAAAATAAAAAAGTTAAAAGTTAAAAAAAAAAGAACCATTTCCTCTGAAAGCAAAATTCCAGCCATGCATGTGGCTGAGCTTCCTTTTGTCATTTTTATTTTTTGTAGAGACAGGCTCTCACTATGTTGCCCAGCTGGTCTCGAACTCCTGGGTGCAAGCAATTCTCTCACCTCAGCCTCCCAAAGTGCTGGGATTATAGGTGTGAGCCACCACGCCCAGCCTTACCTTTCTTTCTTCTTTCATGTCTCTCTCCCCCACCCTGTCATAGCCCCCCTGCCTAGAATCAAACCCCAGATATCCCCCTCTCCTAGATTAATCAGATGTACAAAATTCTACTCCCTTCTAAGGCTGGAGCAGGAGAAGGTTCTAGAAGGCCTGATCTCAGGTACAGAGCCTTTGTGGGGGGTTAATCTATTCAGGAAATTTTGTCCTCTCTTCTCAGGTACCGGATCCTCAATGCCAGTGCCATCCCGGAAGGGCAGTTCATTGACAGCAAAAATGCTTCTGAGAAGCTCCTGAGCTCCATCAATGTGGACCGGGAACAGTACAAATTCGGCCACACCAAGGTGAGAACTGGTGAAGCTGGGACTCCCTCAGTGACCACAGCCCTGGGCTACTTGTTAGCTGATCAGAGCGAGGGGGATCTCTTCCCTCTTCTCGTCAATCTAACCATCCTGCCCAGTAGCCCAGGTAAAGGGAGCTGTGTATCCGGGTATGGACAGCTTTATCTCCTTGTTGCTTTGTAAGTGGCTGGAAGCTTCAATTAGAAGCCTCACCACAGAGCACCAGTGGGGAACACTAGTGTCCTGGAGGCAAAAAAGAGCCAAAAGGTGAGGAGAACATGAAAAGGACTCCAGGGACAGTGAGGCCTTGGGGAGAATGACTACAGCCAATAAATTAGCTTCCAGTTATTGAGCGTATCACCCAGTGAGAAGACTTCTGCATGTTTCAATGACTTCGCACACTCACCAGTGAGGTGAGCGTGATGGTGATGGGCTGGCACTCACAGCAGCGGGTTCTTGGGAGGGCAAGAAACTTGCTCCAGGTCGCATGGGTAGCGAGTGGCAAAGGTCGGCTTCAAGTCCTGGCCTGACTCTACAGCTCTCCTTCCCAGAAAGGGGCAGGCTGAGGTCCCAGCCAAGGAAGAGCCCCAGAGGGTGCCCTGTTTCCCTGGAAAGTCACGGGGGCAGTGGGTGATGGGGGCCCGAGAGTGGGACCAGCCTTCTCAGATGGCCAGAGAGAAGAGGAGGGGAAGGCAGACACATCTGTGAATCTGCCCTCATCAGGGCACAATTGCGCTCTGCGGTTACTTTCGGACTCCTCTTTGCTTCCTGTACGTGAGCTCTGTCCACGTGGCTTGGTGGGGCCTGGAGCCAACTTTAGAATGGGCCACCTCACTGCCCAGAGAGGGCCACTACTGAGACCAGAGCCACTGAGAAGTGAGTTTTTGGAAGCCAGATGGCTGTGGGTTCCCACCCAACGCTCTGAGGGTGAGAGTTGAGAGTGGGCAGAAACACACCCTCCAGGGCCGGGTTGAACCCCTGCTGAGGACAAAGCAGGGCTCATCTCTCTTTTCACGCAGGTGTTTTTCAAAGCTGGGCTCCTGGGGCTTTTGGAGGAGATGAGAGATGAGAAGCTGGTGACGCTGATGACCTGCACACAAGCCTTGTGCAGGGGGTACCTGATGCGAGTGGAGTTCAAGAAGATGATGGAGAGAAGGTGATGCAGGCTCTGCCTCTACCTCATCCTGTCCTCCCTGCTGTTGCTTCCTGCTTTTAGTCACGCACTTGTTCATTCTTTCATTCACTGTTCAGCCAACATCTACTGAGCAGCAGTCCTGCACTGCGTACTCTGCATGGTACTGGGGAGAGAGAAATGATCTCTGCCCTCAGGGAGTCACAGAGCAGTGGGAAGCAGACACGTGCATGGCTGGTGTTAACACCTGTGACAAGTGCCATGTTAGAGTTATACTCAAGGGAATGGGGGGTTGGTAAGGAAAAGCCCTCACCCTGGTTGGGGGATTGGGGAAATGGAGTGGCACGAAGGGTTCAGCAAGAAGAAAGCACATTCTTTTTTTGTTTGTTTTTGAGTCAAGGTCTCACTCTGTCACCCAGGCTGGAGTGTAATGGCACGCTCATGGCTACTGCAGCCATGACCTGCTGGGCTCAGGCGAACCTTTCCACCTCAGCCATCCAAATAGCTGGAACCACGGGCACATGCCAGCACACCCAGTAATTTTTAGATATATTGTAGAGACAAGGTCTCTCCAGGCTGCCCAGGCTGATCTCAAACCTCTAGGCTCAGGCAATCCTCTCGCCTCAGCCTCACAAAGTGCTGGGATTACAGGGAGTGAGCCACTGTGCACAGCTGAAAGCATGTTCTGAAGGAAGCTTTGCATGACCTGAGACAGGATGGGCCGGGAGGGAGCCCACCAAGCAGGTCACTGTTATTGGAGCACAGGGCAAGAAGCCGGTGGCAGAGGTCTCCATGCGTGTCACGTTCAGGAGCCCAGACTGCACCCTAAACTTGATGAGGAACAATGGAAGGTGTGTGAGGAGATGAGGGATGGGGTCGGGTCACTCTGGCAGCTAAGAAGAGAGTGATTATAAGGGACAAGAGAGGGCAAGACCACACTGTGGCAGAAGTTCAAATAAGAGATGACAAGGACCTGAATTAGGACATAGTCAATGGGTGAAAGAGGAGGACATGGATTGAGGAATGTTTCAGTCTTGTTCCCTCCATAATTCAAGGCAAGGGACAGCAGCACTGATGACTGGTTATGCATGGGGATTGCAGGGACAAGGGACTTTGGGTGGAAGCCTGTTCCCCCTTCTTCCTCGGTCCCCTGGGTAGCTCCGACATTGCCAGTGCCATCATGGTCCGCCATTGTGTTAGGCAGGAATAACTCCCAGGCATCTGGCTTGGTGAAGCAAATGAAAACCAGCAGGGAAATGAAAAACATCCAAGAAGGGAAAGATAAGTGCGTTTTCAGGAACCTGTGATCTATGTAAATATGAAGCTGTGGAGGGTAAAAGCGGGGAGATCGTGTGGGTGACGCTGGAATGTGGGCAGCAGTCAAAATTAGGAAATTAGATCAGCCCTACAAGGGCAAGCGACTGGGAGATAACCAAAGACAGGTTCTGGGTTTCCTCTATCACTTTAGCAGGAACGGGGAGCCCACGTGGCAAAATACAATGAAACGGGGAAAACGTTTTACCAAGAAATTAAAGGCAGAGAGAGTTTCAAAAAGGTGAGGTCGATTAACATATCAAATGAGGGAGAAAGACTCAATAAAATATGAATGACAGATGCTCATCGCATTGGCCATTAGTGTTTTCAGTAGGGTAGCAGAGGGGCCACCAGGCGACCAGGAGATCCACAGAAGGCCCCACACCCTCTCTTACCCCCTGACCTTTGCACGGGCTGTTTCCTCCACCCCTCATTTGCAGACTGACTCTGGATCCATAGGATCTGCAAGGCTTGGCTGCACCTCCTTCCTAGTTAGCTAGGTCCTGGGACCCATGGGGGACAGGTGGGGGCACAGAGATCAGCTTTGCTGTGGTTCTTAAGCTGTGTCCTAACGGGTGTACAGGGACTCCATCTTTTGCATCCAGTACAACATCCGCTCTTTTATGAACGTCAAGCACTGGCCTTGGATGAACCTGTTCTTCAAAATCAAGCCCTTGCTGAAGAGCGCAGAGGCTGAGAAGGAGATGGCCACCATGAAGGAAGACTTTGAGCGAACCAAGGAAGAACTAGCCAGATCCGAGGTTCGCCGGAAGGAGCTGGAGGAGAAAATGGTCTCCCTGCTGCAGGAAAAGAATGACCTCCAGTTGCAGGTTCAGTCTGTAAGTACCTTCCGCCTGAGAAGGCAAAACACAGATTCTGGAGGACAGAAAAGAGGGAGAAACGTAGAGGCCCCAACGGGTGTCTATTCAAGAGACAGTGATGCCACCCAGTGGTCATTTGGAGTATGGCAGCACCACTCCGCGTAAAAGAAGGACTGGCCCCGGCTTAGCCAAAGCGGTGCCTCTGAAAATATGTCTGCAAAGTAGATCTGTGCTCTCCATGGTTTCCGTCTTCCATAGCGGAGTTAGACGTTATTTTGCTGTGGGTATGAGGAATGTGTGTCATAATAAAGAGCTGTCAGGCGTACATCATGCCTTTTAAAAAGCATTTCTATAAAAAGAAATTTCTAAAATTAAATAACCCAATTCAAAGTTGAAAGAAAAGTTTTTATATATGATTTACAATAATATGAGTATACTTTAAAACGCTTTAAAATATGCATTGTTATCAGAGAAGTAGGGAAAATGAAACCATGTAATTGACTGATTTCACAATTAAGACATTTGTAATTGTCCCTTTTTAAGAAACCCCCCAATACTTTTACCTTTTGGATTACATGAAAAGCGTTTTCTGCTCCCTCTGTCACTTTCCCAGTTCTTCGATGCATTTCTTAGATGCATTTTTCCAGGCATAGTGGGCAAGAGAACAAGTTTTGGAACCAGATAACTGGACTTAATATCCCAGATCCTCCACTTGATGGCTGTGTGACTATGGACAAGTTACTTATTCTCTTTGTGCCTCAGATTTCTGATCTGTAAAATGGGCATGGTCAAAGTTCTGGCCTCATATGGTTGTTGAAGAATCAGAGCGACTAATGCATGTAAAATGTCTAGCACATAGCTCATGTTTATAGATGTCCAATAAGCACTAGCACATATTCCTACCAACCTCTTTCCTTCCACTACCCTGCCATGTGTGTTCAGTTCTTAAAATAGGAACTTCATTCAAGACCAGAATTAGCAAATCTTGGCCTGTCCAAGAGACTCACCACAGAGTCTTCTGGGACATCATGTATGCATTCAATCATGGATTCTTGTGTGTTTTTAATTTTCTGTTCTATAGCTCAAGGAGGCACAACTAGGGAGATACAAGCAGGACTTTTCTGTCGAAAGTTAAAAGGTAGTGAGCTTAGGGTAGCAAAAAGTAGTCATTTTTCAACTGGTGGAAGCAGGAAGAGTGAGATGGCTGGATGTCCAAATTTGGTGAATTTCTAAAGTTTCATTCTTTAGAGTGAACTTACAACAAAGAACATTGAACCATATGTTCTCACTCATAAGCGGACCTTGAACAATTATCATAATACTATGAGAAAGGGATTTGCAGTAGTTGGAAACCTCCAGGGGAGGGAAGCAGCGTTGGCAGTAGTGGGAAACTGCCCGGGGTGGGGCACACCTCATCAGCAAGGGTACCTACATAGTGAACATTTGTATACCTAACCCTGAATCACATTCCACATCTTTAAAATGAGAAATTGTACAAAAAAGAAAAAGGGGATTCTTGGACCATGAAATTAAAAATGATCTCAATAACTATATGTGGTTGAGAATCCAAAATAATATCTATTTTCACAGGCCTCCCCATGTTAGCCCCAATCCTTTTATTTGTAACCTAATAAACCATGTTTCATCTGGAAAAAAAAAGTGAACTGACAGCTTCATGAACTCCTTTGTTTGAAATTGCTTTGAGTGAATTTCCATTAAATGATGATGTCCTTGGTGGTTTAAAAAAAAAAAAGAGTACATGAGTGGTATGTAAGTATTCATGCGCGTGTGTATGCATGTTTGTGTGCATTACCCATTACTCAGCTTAGGTCTAGAGGAAGGGCTTTTAAAGGGTAAGGGCTTTTCCTCCTAGGAAAAGTCTCTAAGAGACTGATCAAAACTTACAATGAACCGGTTCTTTCAGGAAACAGAAAATCTGATGGATGCCGAGGAACGGTGTGAAGGACTCATTAAAAGCAAGATCCTACTAGAAGCAAAAGTCAAGGAACTCACTGAGAGATTGGAAGAAGAGGAAGAAATGAATTCCGAACTGGTTGCCAAGAAGAGGAATCTGGAAGATAAATGCTCCTCTCTCAAAAGAGATATTGACGACCTGGAGCTGACCCTGACAAAAGTTGAAAAGGAGAAGCATGCCACAGAGAACAAGGTAGACTCAAGGGGTCCCCAGGCTCCTGGCCAGTCCTCACCATCCTTCCGTAAAGAGAAAGGTTGGACAGGAGTCTCATCAACCCAACACTGTCTGGAAGTGAGAGGCAGGAAGCAAGGTGGGGGCGATTAAGATTCTAACAAGTTCAGTCCTTGGCCTCGTTCTCCATCCCACTGGTTCTTCTCAGTTCTCCCCGATTGGACCACAAACTTCTAGCATTTCTTCAAGAGGAAGGACCATTTCAAATTTATCTTTGTGTCTCATAGCACCTAGCACAGGGATAGCAAATAAAAATGCCTACAAGGGTCAGGAAAATCACGAAGGAGGCAGAAAACAATTATACCAAGGATTGACGGGCAGGAGAACCAAGGATTGATGGGCAGGGGGATCAGGCAGGGTTTAAACTAATGAAGACTTCGGAAAAGTCATTTTGAGTTACTTAGTCAAATGATGAATCCAGGCCGGACACAGTGGCTCATGCCTGTAATCCCAGCACTTTGGGAGGCCGAGGTGGGAGGATCACTTGAGGCGTGGTATCACATTCTTGTGTTCCCAACTACTCAGGAGGCTGAGGTGGAAGAATCATCTGAGCTCAGGAGGGCAAAGCTGCAGTGAACTATGATCGAGCCACTACACTCCTGCCTGCCTGGGTGACAGAGTGACAAAACAAAACAAAACAAAATCCAGATACCCTAGGACCCAACCATTCTGCTCCTGGGAGGTATAGACCATGGAATTCTACCATAAGCTTTTTTTTTTTTTTTTTTGAGTCGGAGTCTCTGTCTCCCAGGCTGGAGTGTAGTGGCACGCTCATGGCCACCCCAGCCTCTACCTGTTGGGCTCCAGCGATCCTTCTGCCTCAGCCTTCCAAGTAGCCAGAACTGCAGGCACACGCTCCCACACTCGGCTAATTTTTTATTTATTGTAGAGACGAAGCCTCGCTAAGTGGCCGGAGCTGGTCTCGAACCCGTGGGCTCAGGCAATCCACTCACCTTGGCCTCTCAAAGTGTTTGGATTACAGGCTGAGCCACCAAGCCCGGCCATAAGTTCTTACAGGGACATGCACCAGGATGTAGCCGCATTGCTTGTGTGAGAGAGCTGAAGGCAGTACCAGGGTCCACCACTGGGGGGATGGAGAGGTGAAATGTGGCAGGTACACACCTACACAGCCGCCATTAGTAGCAACAGGCTTCTGCACGCAGGGCAGCAAAGATGAATAGTAAATACCTACCACTGAGTGGTGGGAAAATGTTTTTAACAAATGAACTACACAACATGATGGCATTTATGTAGACATAAGTCACATCCACACAACACACTTAAAAATATGGAAAACACATGACATGATTCCTATCATAATGATTGCCTATGAGGTAGGGTAAGGGATGAGGACTGCTGAGTCTAAGATGACAACAGCAGTTGACACTCAGAGTCAGTGTTGGATAGATATTTGGGAGCGATGGGAAGAGACACTAAAGAGGGGTGAGGACTGTGGCAAACTGGAGAGTTCTTGCCCTGTCCACTGATGGCAGCCATGACTCAGCCTCAGCCAACTGCTGTCAGGTGGGAATGAGAAGCCAGCATTGCAGACCGACAGGCTCAATTCCAGGAGGTAAAAAAGTAGTAGTCAACAAGAAATTTAAAAAAAAAACAAACAAAGGAAAAGAAGCAATAGCTTTTGTGGTTGGAAGCTTCTGGTTTAATTGTTTCCATATTAAACTGGTGTTGGTATTTCTTTAGGTAAAAAATCTTTCTGAAGAAATGACAGCACTTGAAGAAAACATTTCCAAGTTGACCAAAGAAAAGAAATCTCTCCAGGAAGCCCATCAGCAAACATTGGATGATCTTCAGGCTGAAGAAGATAAAGTCAATGGTCTGATCAAAATAAATGTCAAGCTTGAACAGCAAACAGATGATGTGAGAATATTTTACTACTATGCCTTTTAGCATTGATTACTTGTGGAAGCACAGGCAGGAGAGGGTCAAACTGGGACGTAGGGCTTAAGCGTACAGACTGGAGTCAGAATCCCAGAGTTCAGACCTCAGCCCCACCCTGACCCTGAATGAGTCTGGGCTACTGAGTCAGTCGCTTAACCTCACAAAGCTCATTTCTACCTTGTGAAATAGGGGCATGAGAAACTCTCCCTCAAAGGGTTTTCATGAGAAACTCAGCATGTAGAAAATGTTCATTAAGCCGGGCTCAGTGGCTCAACCTGTAATCCAGCGCCTTTGGGAGGCTGAGGTGAGTGGATTGCCTGAGCCTGCGGGTTTGAGACCCGCCTGGGCAGGCTAGACCTCATCTCTACAATAAATCAAAAAATTAGCCGGGCATGGTAGTGCACGCCTGTAGTTCCAG